>NW_026932273.1:0-51756 GCF_032062105.1 Saccostrea cuccullata | reverse complement strand
CTTCTGCGGAAGTTTTGCCTCACTGTTATGTTTTACATTATTGAATAAATGATTTGGAAAAAAAAAATTAAAACCGAGCTTTCGAATCTGAGGACCAGAGTTATTACAGCTTACATAGTAAAGACCCGCCATATTAGTAAATAAATAATGACTGAAGGCAGTAAATAATGCATGCAGTATTGGAATATCAAAATGTAAATATTTGTAAAATATTTGAATCTTATTAATATGTTTATCCTTAAAATTTGAATCCAAACTTGCTGAGTAGTGTATTGGAAAGAGGCAAATAATATTTGATGTTGATGGACAAACAAAGGCCTTAACAATCAACATATCAGTTTCTCCAGATTTCCTATACTTTTTTCATTTTTTGATTAAAATACATGTAGATTAAATGGTATTTTAGTTATTTTAATTGAAACAGATTTTTTTAATGTGGTAAGGTCTAAAACTTACAGGGTTAATCATTCATTTTTCAATACCTGAGTATACTATATTTGGTTCAGTTAAAACAATGGAGATAAATGCGTTTTTTTATCGAATAAATTATCACACTTTTACGGGGCGGTCAGATCACAAAGTAATTTGATTTATTTTTTTTATCGAAATTCAAGTACATGTTTGTCATTTGTCGACCTTTTTGGACTTTTTTCCTTTTTGTAAGGAATCTTTTTTTCAATTACGCACAATATAATTTTACTACACATGCAATCAACTATAGAGGTATGTTTAAAATGTCGCATATTTTCCTACATGACCCCATAATTGCTTTGACAAATATTTTAAGATTTTGTTTTTTTTCTGATAACTACAATTTCTGTAAATATGATTGAGAAATATAATTTACTCATTAATTCTCATACATGCAATTAAGATTCTAGAAAACAAAGAGTAGCCTTTCATTTCACTGAAAAAGTAAAACAACATCGTTATGATTTTATAAGTTTGAAAGGGAAGATATTGCACTTTTATACCCTGTAGCCATGTAAGCAGTTACTAGTATAAAAAAAAAAATAAACATAAAAGATCATATCGAAATAAAACAAACATATTATATAGTTTCAAAATAAAAAAAAATACAGACCATTTAGATTTTCTTTTCATCGGAAAAATTATGCCAAAGTTTGTTCCTTAAAAAATAGTTTGATTTTTTTAAAACATCTGGGATCTTGGTACAAATCCATTTAATTTTGTTATCAGTGTAACTATATTCCTTAGGTTTTTTTTATTAATTTTAACTTTCGGACCTAATACTTGCTTTGGAATTTGGCAGGGGTCCCACCATGCTTGATGCCATTATATTTAGGTATGTTGTGAGGCTAATTGGTATACCACAGTGTATTCTCTTTATCTTACCATTTGAAACATTAAAAGATATAAGTGCATTATTTAACAATTGACAACTTCTATACTGAGCAAACGAGTAAATAATCAATTGCAAATACGTTTGATATATGTACAATTTATTAAAAAGTTTAAACAACTGTATTGAGAGAATAATCCAAAGCCGTTCGACCCTCTGGCTGATTCTGATGCTTTTGGATGATACAATTTTGTGATTTTGTCAGATTGTAAAATTAATCTCTTCAGTTTAACATTATAATTTGAATTTTTAAAAAGATTTTATCATGGAATGAACATTCATAGCACGCTTTAAATTAATACATGACAAATCAAGATAAAAATAATTATAAAATAGCTGCTTAAATAATATAATTTATGGAGAAACAATCAGCAGTCAAAGGACACACATCCTGTAAAGCCTTCGACTGATTGTGTATTTCTTGTCATTTGTAAACGATATAGTGTCACCGAGCAGTAAGCCAGATGTTAAATTTTCATCATTTATAAGGAAATAAAGGCATTGATCTATAATGAACAAAGTACATAGTAAGTCAAAATTACAGAAATTATGAAATTAACATATGAGATAATTTACCTACAGTATACGTTTAAGAAAAGAATGAACTCTATGAAAACATGTGTACTGAAAACAATTCAAATTGAAATCTTACAGACTCATTACTATATCAGTTACAATTTTGAATGCAAAAATACAATAAGGTAAAAAGTTTGCAATCAAAATAATTACGTAAATCAAATCTTTATATTGTAAGGAAACACATCATCAAATATATAATTTACGTACCATTAGATGCTTGTGATGGATACTGGATTATAAATTTATCCCTTATCTTGAAAACGTAATACTGCTGTGACATACAAGGTAAAGCGCGGTATATTTATACTTATAATGAAAATGTTTTATCGGATGAAAAAATAGGAAATAACCAATCAAATTTAAGAGCCAATGAAATAATACAATAAAACCTGACTCGGGCAACTCAATCCAGGTGAGCAATAGAACTTTTGGTTAATCAAATTTCAAGATTAAATTCTTCAAAACGATATGAAAAAATAAATAAAAACGAATAAAAACATACAGAAGTAGATTTCATAATATCACAATAGTATAAATATATATTAAGTCCGAGCAAATATTCATAACATGCTAGGTTTTGATTGCAAGTTTCTTTTGAAGCACCGATGCGCCAACACTTTGACAGCTTTCACAACTTTGAACAGAATAATATCATTTAAGGTGAACATGTTTTCATTTTTGATAGAGTTGCTTCCTGAATCTTGTGGGTCGGTATTTGTTTCAACGAATATTGGTATGACTCTACAGCTTCCGAATATTTTCCACACGTTTGTTGGCAGATTGCCATTATTTGCCATGAAATATCCATTAAATGCATAGGAATAACAAACCTATCGCATAAGAGTAGATTAGTCCTACTATCCATTAGGTAGTGATTGCACCTGTCTGTATCACCCAGTTTGTTGTGATTCAGAATTAACAACATGTGTAACATCACTAGAGATGGGATATATAATTTAAGCATGCCATTTTTCTGACTCGTCTTCTGCTTTTCCACAAGTTCCAGGATGTACTCATCCTCACAGTGAAGCTCAATATCTTCAGCTAGTGCTTTCCTTAATTCAATCCCCAGAGGGACACCTTCCATATAGCGCCTGTATTCATTTTTATCTACAAGACCATTATACATATCATACGGTACTAACATACTCTCCTCTGCCTTCTTTAAACAACTGAGTTATACTCATACCTATATGTTCTATAGTAATACATAGCAAGATATAGAATGTCAGATATACAACCAAATTTACTCGACAGTTTTAGCAGTCCTGATATCTTGGAACTGAAGCAAACATATTTGCGATTCCCGCTTGGACCTTTTATATTCCGTATTAATACTGCACTGTTCCTGAACAAAGTGGATGTTATCCATTGCAATGTAACTTCGCGATATGAAGTCATCGTTTTCATAATAACTCTTTCTAATTGTTTCTAGGAGACTACAAATTGATATAAATTACCAATTTTTAGCGTTGCCATTCTAAATTCTCCAAATAATATAATATCTAAATCCGTGTTAGATATTATACTGCTCTCGTCTGTGCAAAATCTCAGTGTTCTTTGTAAAATAACGTGACTAAGGTATGACCTTATTGTTTCACTCAAAAGTAAACATGACATCCCCTTGCAATACAAATCATGCAACTGTCCGAACAACGAAGCTTGCACAGATCCAGTCACCTTCTGTCGAAACATGTTGTTTTGTGGATTAAAAAAGTTTGGACATTCTTCGGTGTATACACAGTATATCAATAACTTAAAACATTCCCAGAAACAAGACAATATGTTATCAGGTGTCCAGGGCAAGGAATGATTAGTCTGATTTACCCAAAACAAAATTGTTTTTGTAAAGGATGAACAAAGGACGGGAGTATTATTTTGAAAGTTAATTAATTCTTTTAGGAACGTTTTAAGGAGACCATAGCACAAAAACTGACAGTGATTCATGGAGTAGATAACTTTTTGTTCTGCCTGAGAGAATGAGATTCTCCATTCTAGCCCATTTTCTGGTTTGCTGCCGATAGGGACAAGATGGTGTCCTGATCTTAATATTTCAGATACGACAATCTCAGAGGGCCAGCCTTGTTGACGATATCTGTCTATCTTTTGTAGTCCTTATATTGGCCAATGATTTGAATGGAAACAGTAGGCAAAGTCTGCATCTGCTTCTGTATCTTTCGTTATGACAAATGTAGAGCAAGGTCCGTGTGAAACGGAGGAAGAGGTGGCAACAGAACTGGTATGCAGCAAACGCAGATAACTATTGCGGAACAATATACTAGAAAGGTAGACTTTGTTATCGATCACTTTACGGGAGTGTCTAATATTTCCATTTCTGGATATGGTGATGAGATTAAGTCTGGTAAATCCCGGTGGAATATCATCACATTCCATCAGAATAAGCGTGTTCTTTAGATTATGATAGTGTTCGACCTGAGAGAGATCACATATGACCTTGTGGTCTGGAGGCCACAGCATGAAATCATCATCTGAAGTACTCAGTCTGAATCCCTCACGTTTACTATCACTTCTCATTCTATCTAATCCATTCATTATGTGGAGCGGTTTATTTACAACCTCTGTAGTGTCTATTACTTCTCTCCTGATCCTAACTTCTTTTAATGTTTTAGATATGGTATCAAGAATCCATTTATGATAATTAGTAAACAAATATCTGATGTGAATCTATTTTTTAAAAGAAAATGCAAGCATAGTCCAGTTATATTTTTGCGTAAAGGGAAAATATGCACATTGTGAGTAAGAGAAATCGCTATTCTCTTTACATAAATGTCACAGGTCTTTAGAATGTTCACCCTAGCCCTAATAAAAAGTACTGTAGTAAACTATTAATTACTATAATATAATCACCTATAGTCTATTTTAGTCTTCTATAACTAGTTATATTTAAATATTCTCGTTTTATGTTTCAAAGTGCAAAATTTTATTTTCTCAAAGTCTTGCATCCAATTTATAAATCAAAAGGAAACATAGAATATATCAAATTAACAATTGTGGTATGGAAGCATAGAAGTTCGAGGCTTGATTTAAAGATGATTTAATGACTGATATAAAATAATTAACTTTTTTCAACAAAGCATTACATACATACATTCAACTTGAATTATTTTGACTTTCATCAATATTCTTGTTGCATGTATTATTGGTCATTAAACAAAAGGAAAGGACAAGATAGGGTTACGGTTGACTGATGGCCCCCCTTATTTAATTAAATTAAAATGGAAAGGAAACACATATTTTGTGGGTTATTTTTAATCAATATTATATGCACTAATACAGCATAAAATGTAATTTCAAAATGCTGTACGTTATGCTACTATTTTGCACTATGAAGTATCATTGACTTCTGCATTTTAGCCATTTTACCTAGATTCTACAGCGTACATAAGTGAAATAAACTATGAGCACACGCTTGCCTATCTGTGAAACTTTGCACAATAAAAACAATTGATAAAATTAATATTTTGTGCAAATATCAGAAATAGGCAATGCTGTGCTCTATGTTTTTTAGAAAAAAATAAGTGTTGGAAATGTCACAAAAATTGCAATCGGGATAGGAATACGAACGCACGTCTGCTCAAAAATATAGAAAAAAGAAGAAATGTGCAAAAATCCAATAATGTAAGTATATATTTATACATCTACAATTTTATAAAAATATTTCAGTTTTTTTCCCACCTCAAATTGATGGAGTTAAACAGAAAAACAAAATATGTGACAACTGGGATATTAGCTGTTCCATGAATACATCATGTATATAATCACAATCATGTTCCAGTTTTGTGTTGTGTTGTGGTTCTTTTTAATGGAAATATCAATTCTTATAAACCGAAGCTTTATCACATTTGAATTTTCTTTATCAATATGATTGTTCTGATGTATAAATTGTAGAATGTATGTGTTGTGTAAACTTCTTATCATCGTGTACTTTCACTTTCGACCTGCATCCATCGGTGTGACGTTGTTAGAGATGCATATATACTTAGTTACATATGCAGGTTATCGTGTCACGGTTGTGTGATCATATGCGAAAATGCTCTTCTTTTTTTCGGAAGCAATCACCATCTATTACCACTAAAATTAATTAATTAAGCATAATCCGGAATCTTCCTTTATATATCCCGTAAACTAGCTAGGACAGAATGAAACAAAGGGGAAGAACTTTAAAAACGTAAACAGAGGGTGAAACGAAAACAACAAAAAATGTAACAAAGATTAGTCATTGAAGTAAATACACACAAGACAAATGAGGTCTTAATAACATATTAAATAAAGAAAGAATAGATAAATAAATAAAAACAAATATATAAATGATAAATTAAATAAATAAAAAATAAATACATTATTATTAGGAATGACAAACCGTTACGGTTTGATGAATGAAAAAAAAAACACAGGGTGTTTCAGCAAACATGTCCAGACTTTGCGTTTCAATGTAAATTTAGACAGTATTAACGAATTATTAATATTTTTTTTGCAAAAATGAAAACCGTATAACCAAACAATTTTATCAATATGAAAGTTGAAGTACAATGTAATTATATGTTTCAATTATTTTTTAAGACAGACATTTTAAAAGTTTGAACATCGGTAACAGTTTTCTAATTAACGTCTTTTTTGTATTCTAAAAAGTCACAAAATTTTCAGTCACCATCCTCATTTTGTCTCTGAAGTCCTTTATGACATAGATTTGGATATTTTTAATGAAAAGTCTGTTCCCTAGAAAGATGGTTTTTATATTACAGTAATATAATTTTTTTTGTAGTACTTTTTTTCCAAAATCTTGTGCACTAATATTGATGATTTTGGAGATAATTTGATTTTCTGCTTGAATTGTATAATTAAAAAAATCCTTAGATCCAATTCTGAAGGAAAAAAACCCTCACAAGCTCTTTTTTGAAAATGTAATTAAAACATAAATGGAAAAAAGTAATGACTTTATTTTATATAGTTCATATCACAATGATATTGCAAGAAAATGGGCTTTAAAATACAGTTATAATTTTTTTAGATATTTTATCATTGTGCAAAAATCATTGATAGGCATCAAAAATCGGGACATGTTTGTTGAAACACCCTGTATGTTAATGAATTAAAATAATAAATGTATTATTGAAATTATATCATTTGTATTCAGTATTCGTGCACTAGTATTTGAAAAATCATAGCGACATAATAAATGTTTTGTGCTGTGATGAACTTAATTGTGCTATATATGTATAAATTATGAGATTAGGGTAAAACTTTTTATTATTTCAGGCACAAATGGCTAAATTCTACAAGTGTTGTACTTGCAACAGAAGGTGCAAGCCTAACAATCGACGTTTTGTAAATTCGGGCCACTTCCGAAAATACTTGTCAAAACTTCTGGTTCGAAGAGCCACAGAAGACGATGTCACTTGTTTGAGCTGTTCAAGGGAATTCTACATATCTAAAAGAGTAAAATTGCAGTGTACCGTAAATAAACCTGATGAACAAGTCAGTCCAAAATCGGTCAAACTTCAATTTTCAAGCACGTCAAAATCACACAAATATTGTATTGTGTGTAAAAAATCAGCAAATCGCATGCGAGTTGTGCCTTTACAGGCAAGAACCAACATCTTCCTTGAAAAAGGAATATATGTGGATGAAAATTCTAGATCTTGTAAGTCTCATTTTCTGAATGACATACTCACCCAAACTGCAATGTCACAGATTGAAGGAACGAATGACGAGACTTATCTCAACAGGACAGACGTTGCTGACCTTCTTCAGAGGATGAGACAATCAATGTTATTAAAAGCTCGATTAGACTTTGAAAATCCATTATCATTGTCAGATGAAGATTATTACTACTTTACAGGTCTGTCTAAGAATCAATTTTTTGAAGTCCTGTCATCTCTTACCTCTCTCAGAAATACATCTGTCCGGTCTAAACGAACCTGCCTTGCAATCTTGCTTGTAAAACTTCGCACTGGTTTATCAAATAATCTTCTGGCCGTATTGTTTTCTCTAAAGAAATCACAAATACAAAGGTCTATCCATGCTGCCAAGAATGCTTTGATTCAGGATTATGTTCCAAAAAACCTTGGATTTCAACACATTGATCATGATACCTTTGCACAACAACATACAATCCCTCTAGCTAAAACTCTTTTTACATCTGGAACTTCTAATTCTGCAGTGCTGATAATGGATGGTACATATTTGTACATTCAAAAGAGTTCAGACTATCATTTTCAAAGAGTTTCATATAGCTTGTACAAATATCGGCCACTTGTAAAAATGATGGTTATTGCTGGATCCGATGGTTACATTTTAAGTGTGCTAGGGCCTTACAGACAGATTCCAAAAACAGTGATTCAAGCATCACAAAACATGCATTCAAAACAAATGCCGAAAATCTCTCTGATTGGATCACTTCTGACGATGTATGTGTAGTGGATCGCGGATTCCGTGATTCTGTGGATTTCTTAACGAGCTGCGGCTTACAAGTGGAAATGCCATGCTTTCTAAGGAAAGGATCAAATCAACATTGCACAGAAGAGGCAAATCTTTCCCGGTTGATCACAAAAGTGCGCTGGGTAGTGGAAAGTGTCAATGGCAGAATAAAAAATTAGAAACTCTTGGATAAAGTTATATCAAACCATTATGTTAGTTCAATAGGTGACTTTGTGCGAATAGTTTGCTCACTCTGCAACAACTTCAGACCGCCACTATCCAACCATAATCCAGAGGGGGAAAGCATTGCCAAATAAATGTTGGAGAGATCAAAGTTTGGAAATCATGTCAAGGCATTAGTAGAGGAAAACAATTTGATAAGAAAGAGAAATACATACATCAATATCACTGAAGAAAATGAGACTCTAGACAATTTTCCAAAATTATCACTAGATGATCTTCGACAGATTACATTTGGCATATACCAGTTAAAGCAGGCCCAACATTACACCGCTGAGCACATAGCAGATGATGGACTCTATTCTATTCTTTTCTGTAAAGATTTACCAGATTTGTTTCGAGTAAAGATACAGTCCAGGTATTCAAACCACATCATACACAATTTATGGATACAATACTCACCTGAAAATTCAACCATAACAGGGTGGTATTGTACTTGCAAATCTGGTGCCCGTGTCGTTGGTACTTGTGCGCATGTAGCAAGCGTTTTGTGGTATTTGGGGTACAAACGACACGTGAACAGAACCATTCCAAAGGCACACATGGTTGACAATGTTTTGAATGCAGAGGATCTACCTCAGACTGACAGTGATAGTGATGCCGAGAACGAAGAAGAGGTTCACTCTTCATTAGAAGAGTGAAGCAGCAAATAGGTTTATTTAGTAAAGACCTGGTGCAGTGCAAATATATTTTTTGTTAAAGTGACAAATTAATTTAGGATATAATAATTTGATTCTTGACACTCATAAACCCTGAATATAAGTATCATATGAATTGTTTTAAATCTTGATTTTTATTACCCAACACATATACTCAACCCATGTTATGCTTTTATACATTATAAAGATTCTTGTTGCTAGGGATACAATTGGTTGCTACGTAAGACATATATTTATATATATGCCGTAAAAAAGATTTATATCTGTCTGATTGTGTTACATGTATACGGTAATAGATTTATCTACTTATACACATGTACCATTGTTTTAATTGCGATTATTTATTGATGTATTCTCTCTGCAAACGCATAAAATCTGTCAAAAATGTTGCTAAGTCTTTTGTGTTGCTTAGCAACCTAAAAAAAGCTAGAGCGGTAAAACATTTTTTTTTCTTTAAAGGTAAGTTCAGTGGTTTATTTGATATAAATATGAACACAATTGATGAGGGGCCAAATTATGACCTTACCCTATCATGTCCTTTAAAGTCCTCTCCCTGTACTTAATGATGTGTTTTTAGATAGGTCATTCTATTTTACATACTCCAATCAGCGTATCCGGGGTTACTGGCCTTTTCATTGCATTTGTGTTTCATCCAAGAAAGAGAAAATGACTAAAATCCACACAGCCCCACATTAACAGGTACTCTTCCCCAGGGTTTAAAAAAAAAGTTCCACTTCTAACAAAAGATTACTGCGAAAAAATATAACTTTAAAAGTAATACACTAAAATATGGCAATGCATATGTTTCTTTAAAATGAGGAAAATAAATCTTAAATCCGATCCATAAAAGGATATAATTTTCTTCCCTTAAATATCCATCCTGTATCAAATACATGTACTCAGTAATTCAAAGCAGTTTAGAGTAGAAAATGATTTACCAGGAGAAATTTTTCAAAAATGCAATTACCCGAGCTGTCATTAATTAATTAAGAATGCATTATAGGAACAAGCACATTTTTGAAAATAAAAATTTAAATACAATGAATATTTAAAAAAAAATGCTGTGGTTGAAAGATGCATATTATTATCAAGAATAGAAAATCAAAAAATAATTTTTCACCTGAAAGATTTTTTAAAAAGATGAATTTTATTGATTAAAAGCAAAGAGGGATAACTCTTCAAGGACGGGTCAAGGTAAAAAATTAGGACACATTCCGCTCTTACATATTGAGACTAAAACATGAAGATTATGTCTCCATATACTGAGTATACAGCCAATATATATCTGATATGCATTTAAATTCATTGAATCTGAGGCTATTATGGATCGGATACTTAATATATAGAAAGCCTTAATATAATGCGGTCGTAAACAGTTCATTAATGGTTGGTTTCCTTATCATTTAGAAATCAATAGTCCAACATGATCATACGAAACAAGATATATTTTTATGTACTATCAAATTTATTTGTTTGTTTCTTTAAGTCAAAGGAAATCACAGCTCAGAGAAAAGTTTTTAATAGTTGTGAAATTCTTTTCAAATACATTGAATGATAATGAAAAGTATTCAAGGTCAAAAGTCTATAAAACAATAAAAAAAAAAATAGGAGCAGAGGATAAGAAAGATATGAGGAAAACACGGCGCAACGGAGAGCAGTTCATTTTCATTTAGATGTTGTAATAACAATTTAAGAGATTCTAAAATAATACAGAAGAAAAAAATAATGTTAAATATATCACCGAACACTTTAGTATAAAGATAAAATGAGAGTTTTCTTAGCGAAATCTTTTTGATCGAGTCCCCTGGTAATACAAAACATACAAACAAACTGTTATTGTAATAGCAAAAGACGTTGACACTGTCGATATTTATAAGATTCTGTATTGATTAAGTGATGGTTAGGAAACTGTCCGTAATTTACATTCGTACCAATAAATCTTCAGAAGATCGGATGTGTATGCCATATAGGTTCATCAACTGTTTATGGAGACTCAAGTATGTGAAGCAATGAAATTTTTAAATTTAAGTGGGGATTGTCCATCCTTATTTTTAGCAAAGATAAACCGTAATGCTGTTTTAGACACTTTGACGTTATCATCTGTGCGCCGTTGGGAGATGCAATACAAAGCATAATGTCTCATAATTTGATGATTCATGCATATATTTATTTGAAATTTGCTCCTATATACTTGGTTTAATGATCAAAGAGTAGTGAAAATTTGAGAACGGTGGTTATTTCTCACACTAGATAACTTGTCCACGATTTTACATGTACCGGACAACCCTACAATCAAAATCTATTTGATGAAGCATATGGAGATAACAACAGTATTCAATCTCGAAGTCCATTAAAAACAATATACAAAATAAGAGCAGAGCAAACACTGACCCTCGAAACATCAGAGGTGGGATCAGGTGCCATGGAGGAGTTAGCATCCCTTGCCGACCGGTATGAAAAACGTCAGTCAGCATTTGACTCAATGATAAATTGTATTTGCTGACAAGGTCATTGTATCGACCATAGAACTTAAGAAATGAGGACTTTAAACGAGACTGCTGATATTCTTGTTTCGTAAACATGCTTATCAATAATTTACCTCGTTTAAAAAATTGTTCATACGTAGAGCATGCTCTTGCGTATCGAATCAACTGAGATATATATACTCCGTATGCAGGTGAGGAAGGTATATTGAGCATAAGTAAGTAAGTTGACGATAGAAAAGTTAAAGGTATCACGTTTATCATATACACGTAACTTGGTTGTTAGATTAACATTAGTGTCTTTTTCAAGTAAAATATACAAATATGAAGCAGAAGTGTCGGACTCTGTGGTATCTTTTATCTCAAGCTCACCAGGATATATCGTATCGACGTAGGAATTGGAAATTATCATTATTAATTGACAATACTTCGTCGATATATCCAAATGTCGAGTAGAAGGCAACAGCATAAGATTTTGCATAAATTCTGCTTCATATGAATATGAAAAATAAGTCTGCAAATAACGGAGCGCAATTTGTACCCATTGAAATTCCAATAGATTGTTAGAATGCATGGTCTCCAAAAACCACTTAGATATTGTCAATCAGAAACTCAAGCATCTTCTTGATGTCAACTTCAGATTACTTATGTGTGCAATCAGAATCTGTCTTATCAAAATAATTTTGCAAATGACTAATTACGAGGTAAGTAAATTTACGAGTTCAATATTTATTGAAGAAGCAGCTATCAATGATATCAAAAAGCCTGGATTTTAATTTGTTGTGGGGAATTGCTGTGTATAAAGTTGAAAAGTCGTAAGTTTTCAAGCTGTTGATTTTTGTGATTTCAAATTGTCCAAAAGTTCTTTTTAAGTATCCACATCTGATTCACCCCACTTCTTGAATATATAGTTGCACAGTAAAATTGAGTTATTCAAATACAAAGTGTAATTTATTATTTTTATGAACAGAAACAATGAGATATGATTATTACTTCCGTTTTTCTATGACTTTATCTTCTTGTGTGAAATTTTTGAGTTTCTTCGCCTTTGTCATTTTTAATACATTATTTTGTAAATAACATAATCTCATACATTGCTATTATCTATAGCATTGGAGCTTCTCTAATAAATAAACTGCCAAATATACCGATAATATTTGAGTGAAGAATCTATTTAATTGATTAATTGAAACTTTCAGATAAAGGTAAAGTTTGCGATCTTTAAATACGACTTTAAGTTCTATGATAAATTTTTTAAAAATTATGAGACTTTGTTAAAATTTTTCATTTGATAAGAATAAAGTCTTACTTCTTGATATTGTGATAATAATTTTAACATGGAAATAAACCTATGCTGCTGATAAATGAATTGAATAATAAAATAATTCAACAATACGGAATAAAAGCACGAAATAGTATTCCTCTTTGCATTGATTCATTTTATGTTATCGTTTGTGCACGACAATCTGTATTTTCAATAGTCTTGTTTATTGTATTGCTAAAAAAAAAAACCACGGTGAAATTGATTAGTCTACAGTGCAATATGGTTTATCAGATGGGACCTTTAAACAAACAATATAAAAGAGAGCAGATTAGAGAACGGTATTAAACTACCTGAAAATTAATATAGAGATAAAACACAAGCAGGACGGGTAGAGTTAAATAATTGATAATGGAAACCTTTAAAACATTATATAAGAGGCAAAATATGGCTATTTAATCAATAATTATACAGAACTTTTCCGAACGATCATTAACGCATTAGTTAACTGCTACGTAACCTGCCCTTATACTTCTGGTAAGTGCATTTTTCCCTTAATGCTGCTTTGAACAAATTCTTATGGTAATATACATTTCGATTATATATTGCTACTCTGTTTCATTATGTCTTTTTCGAAATTCTTTTATATACTGCTGATAATAAGCTTAGTCAGGTTGATATGCAGTTTACAGTTTGATATTGCAAAGGCCATTGAGAACTTTTCATTTTATGTTACGCTTACTGTATTGTCTCTTTTATATATCGTTGCTTATAACGTTTAATTAAAAAAAATCTTAAAATAGTTTCTAAAAATTCAATAATATAATTATTATCTTTTACAGTATATTGAATTGTTTTTAAATTAGCACTTAAAATGGAGCATTTCAATCCTTGCAATAGTTTTTTTTAATCAGCTTCAAACATCTTAAAGCGAAAATACGACACACAAATGGGTAAATTGACAAAATGTAGAATATTTGCATTACCAGTGTTAATTTTGTTCAATTCAGAAAAGTATTAGGTTTCAGAAATATACAGGTTTCAGAACCTTAAAAAAGTTTATGGGGAAAAATAAAAGTTGAAATAATTTCAGTATGCCCGTAGCGAAAATATTGCTCAATACTTCTTCCTCCCTATTGTACACATGCGCAGAAAAGTTGAATTAGTTTCCATAATTACCATGGTCTCAAGTACGTAGGGTTGAATGTACATAGACCAAAAATTTTGATGCAATCCTTTTAAAACGTTGTTAGAACATATTTCTCACCGTCGCATGGTCCAAATGAATGTTGTTTACAAATTTGAGGTAAAAATAAAATTGGCTTCACCTTGACATACACTTAAAAAACGAAACGGTAGATACAACCTTTGTTTTTCCGGCACTTATACTGTGATTTTTTTCTTGCAGTTTAATTGTTAAATCTTAGCTATATACTCATGACTTTCATAAGTCTTTCTCTGTATGCTACATATATGGGTACAGTCCACTAATTGTTTTCCCATAGGCGACAATGTTAACGTTTCTTCTCATAGCGATGTCCCTAATTTTCGTTCGGTAGTGAGTGACCCCTCAAATCAAAGCACATCAACTTGTCTTTCCTTGGTTAAAATCTCGAGGTGGCATGTCAGATTCGTTTTCCGGCAAAATGCGTCTGTCTGCGGGAACCTCTAAAAATGAAAGTGAAAGTAGGGGAATTTCAGAGTTCTCACTGGCGTTATAATACACAAAATAATTCGGCTGATCTTCTTGATAAATTACATTTTCAAAGCTTTTTTGGTAGGAAAGATCCTCCTTATCAACAAGTGTGAGGCTCAGTTCAGTACACCTGCCCAATTTTTTTTATGCAAGTCTGCAATTTAAGGAACTTTTAATTTTTTCTGCACTACTTTCTTCTCCTACCGATTCTAAAAATAATTAGTGGGATGTACCCAATATGAAAAAGCATTTTTTTTTGATTTTACAATATTTCACACTGTTTGTCAATCTAGAGCATAAGTAGAGACATCATGCCAAGTTTCATGAAAATTCAACAATAAATTAAGATTTTACAGCATTTACAGTTCTATGTGTAATATCCTTAAAAAAATGCTCCAATCTAGCCAAAACTGCACCCAAGTTTTGAGTCAAATTTTAGCCTATGAACACATTAATACCATTTTTAATCACCTTCATATCTTTAAATACATATAGTCAAATCATAATCAAGCACTTAATTGGGTCAATTTCACTTATTTTAAAAAATTAATGTATTTCCGCACAAAATATGACCACTTTTCACCCTCTAATTCATAGTTTCTCCAGAAATGACAAAAAAATGAAGTTCACAAATACCCCGAAAGTAGTAAAATAAAAAAGGACTGATTATTTCCTGTCCATTGATGTATCATTCATGAAATTTGGTCTATGAATAAAAAAGTTATAAGCCTTTATAATCCTATGCAGAAACATTTGTTTCAAAGCAATTCTTATACCAATGCAAATTTACTCATCTATGACGTCACAATGACATCATAATAATGGATAGCTCAATACATGTGTATCATTACTTTTCCCGTACTTTTCATTTAAGACAAAATCAGTGCTTATATACTATTATTTACTTTAAAAAATAATAATATGTGGTGCTGCAGATTAAATAAATAGTTCACTAAAGTTGTTTTGTTTCCATGGTAACACATTTTGTAATTTGTAGGAAAATGAGACAAAATTTTGAATTTCCTGACAAATCGCATAATTTTGACTGTCAAATATTCATGAAATTTCAATTCTTAAATCCATGTAATCTTAATAAATGAATGCATAATTTACAAAACAAAGATGTAGATCTAATTAATTTGAAAATCTTAAATAAGAAAAAAAAATCTATATGAGCTGCAAAATGTATATAGCAGTGCATGTACAGATTAGTTATAGCTAAATACTTTCACATTCTGATCACCTATTTAATATGCAAATTTCCTCACCCCCACCCCATCCCCCCACTTCAATGAATTTTTTTTTTAGAAAACTTAAACTTACATATTTTGCAGACTGTCACATTTTGCTGGTTCTTTTTCAAGATGTATTCAAATGGGTGTGCATTTGCTGGCCAATAGTTTTACACACCATCTGCATGGACCTCATGTTTTTCCTGTACCAATCACCATGAACCTTAAAAAAATCAATACAATAAATGGTACAATATCACATTTGCAGACAGACAGACACACAGACATTCATTACGTACAATTTTACCATGTTCCTTTTATGCCCATTACTTGATATTAATTAATTTAAAAAATGATTTATTTGCTCACACCTGAAATCACACTGTTTACATTGGTAATTAAGTTAATTCAGCAGAATAGGTAAAAATCATGTTTTACTGACAATAATAGAACATTCAAAAAATACATGTAATGCAATTGCTAAAAAGTATGAGAAAAATCAGTTAATGTGCATGTTCACACACATCGTTTAACTCCCAGACAACTGTATACCCAGCTTGACCGCGCAACTGATCTGAAATGATGTATGTCAAGTATGCATATGTGACGTGCCGATCATCGACATGTTCCAAAAACATTAAATTGTTATTTACAAATATTGTACTAAGGTATACCTCTTACCTCCTATGTAAAATGCAAATGCCCATCACCTATATACTGCTTAACACTGCCCTGAACAGCTTTGATAACTTTCTGCTAAGTCTACTTTCACTTTGACCTTGACCCCGATTGAATACCGATCCCGAACTCATTTGTGAATTTTTGTGTATTGAAAATAAACCACAGTGGAGCATGTATTTCTACATAATTGCTTCTTAATCAAATTATACATTTACAATTCTGAATAAATAAATTATATAAATCGATACATTAAATCTACATGATACATGTGTAAACAATGGGTGATACATGTTGACTGTTCGGGGGGGGGGGGGGGGGCTAGACACTTTATTTATGAATCAATTTGTTTATAAATGTGTATCAACAATATAAGAATTGTTTTTTTCATAAATTTGAACAATTAAAAATAATAGAAAACAACAACTTTGAAATAAATTCAAGATTTATGACATCTTTCACTTACTTATAGGCTTCCTAATATGGGTACAGTCCACTAATTGTTTTCCCATAGGCGACAATGTTAACGTTTCTTCTCATAGCGATGTCCCTAATTTTCGTTCGGTAGTGAGTGACCCCTCAAATCAAAGCACATCAACTTGTCTTTCCTTGGTTAAAATCTCGAGGTGGCATGTCAGATTCGTTTTCCGGCAAAATGCGTCTGTCTGCGGGAACCTCTAAAAATGAAAGTGAAAGTAGGGGAATTTCAGAGTTCTCACTGGCGTTATAATACACAAAATAATTCGGCTGATCTTCTTGATAAATTACATTTTCAAAGCTTTTTTGGTAGGAAAGATCCTCCTTATCAACAAGTGTGAGGCTCAGTTCAGTACACCTGCCCAATTTTTTTTATGCAAGTCTGCAATTTAAGGAACTTTTAATTTTTTCTGCACTACTTTCTTCTCCTACCGATTCTAAAAATAATTAGTGGGATGTACCCATATCGTAAAAGAAACACATGATTTTGACTTACTTTAACAAGATCAAAGGTGTTTATTTAGAATATGAAATTGCTAATGTATAGACAATAATGCGACATTACCTTCCTGTATTGTTAACTTTCTAAAAATAATGAATATAATGATTCATAAAAATTCTTTACCTTAAAATTTTATTGTTTACCTTAGAATACCCACATTTTATGTTTAATGTGAACATTACATCTTTGATAAACGAGAAGATGTAAATATTATACAGTTTTCTCTTTTAAATAAAAAATTATTTTTTTTTTTGTTAATATAAACAAAAAAATTACAACACAAAAGTTTCTTTATGGAATATATCTAGCTTTGCCTTTCTGTAAATTTTTTTGATTCGCCAGCAATAAATTTTATTAATATAAATAGAGAGTCTACAATGTACTACATAAAAATGTTAATATGGATAATATTTTTTCTTGTTTTTATTCCCGTATTAATGATAGACTTGGCTACTTTTTTAAATTGACCTTACTAGCTGACTACTGTGCACTTAGATGTGAAGCCTTGACCATGGTTGACACTTGTTTTATTCCCTGTGCTTGGATTTACCATTATCTTGTGCTACACCATAAATGATACATTAATGAACTGTTCAATCTTTTTTTTCAAAATACACAATACTCAGATAGTTACTGTCTTTAAACCACCAAACAATTACTGTAAATTACAAAACTGTATCAATTGAGCTAGTACACTATGACTCCCTTGAGCTGCCTGTTGGCAGAATTCACAACATAAGAAAGCTTGCACATTAAAAACTTTTAATATGCAGACAAAGGAAACAGACAATAAATCAAAATATGGTGGAAAAGGTCGCATACAAAATTTTGTGGGGAACTGGGGAGGCGGCCAGTGTTCCAATTTAACTACCCAATGTAGGGGACCCACCGGGAGCCCTATGTGAACATAGGTGCTCAGAGCCTGAACGAGTCATCGCGTTCTGAGGAGGGTAGTGCTGCCTGTCCTTCTCGCCCGTCTCCTGAGAGCTACCTGGTATAATGCATGAAAGGGAGGACCCAGTAGACTGCCCTACGGTTGCCCCCCAAAGAACATGCCCCAGCCTGTAGCATCCCCTCCCTAGGTAGGGAGGTGGATGAGGCCCAGCAATGAACTAGCTGTGAGCCTCTCTATTACAATTAACCTTTAAGTACTGCCTTTTTTTACTAACTTTTTTAACCAACTTGATAGTAAACATAACACATGCCTCCTGCTTTAGTAGCACGTGGGAGGAGACAACAGGTTTTGGAGCAGAATTAGTGATCAGCTACTGCAACGCACTCCCCAGTCCTAGACCCCCCTCATATAATGCGACATAATTATGCTTAACCCAATTGTCACTTTGATTCCTGGTTGCATCTGCTAATTGTTTTTTGACACAATTTCCAACTCAAGCTAGATGTCTGCTGGAATAACCATGGCAATGGAATCTGTAAATAGAGAATTAAAAACAGCAGCAAAACATGTTATCAATATTATCATAGTATCCTTATTATTATTATTTTTTAGGGAGGGTGGGAGGGTATTGATCTGACCACGATGCTTGAATGTTCCAGAAGATTCTAGAAAGTTCCGGTTAACAAGGGATGGATAGTTCGTTCGATGTTTGAGACCGAAATGAATGGTGATTAACTTATACCAAACATATTTCGTAATAACACCTGAGCCAACCTTAATTCATTTGTACTATTTGATATTCATCAAATAATTTTGATTATATGAATATTTTCAAGCAGGCTTAATATCCAGCATACAATTTGCATACTTGAATCAATTTATACATGTATTGATATTTCAAGCAGGTTGAATTTCTAGCATACATTAAGTATTAGTAAATCAATTTAAAAAATAAAATTTCATGTATTTCATTTTTTGAATGTTTCAGTATTTCAGATAACATAGAATTCAGTATGGATATTGTACCTCTCAAACAAACTGGAAACAAACACGAACGTATGTATACATATCATATATACTGACAGTTAAAAGAAACGCATCACTTTAATTTTAGGGGGAATGTTATATACGGGTTATAACTATGTACCAATAAAGCTAGGACATCTTTAACTTTGCCAAAAAAGTTATTTAATGGTTGAATGATTTCTATTCCATTACCGGAAGTTGCTTTTAGCTCTCTTAACAGAAATCAAATTTTGCTTTTTTAATAAAATATTCAACATTATTTTTAGTTTTCCATTTTTTGTAGCAAATAATCATAAGAATCCCATGAAAAAATCCATTCTTCTCCGGAAGTGATACTTGAAAACCCAAAATATTGTTAAATATTTTATTAAAAATGAAAATTTTGGTTTCTGTTAATAGGGATAAAAAGCAACTTCCGGTATTGGAATGAAAATCATTCAACAGTGAAATAACTGATTTGGAATTGTTAAAGATTTCCTAATTTTTTTTGGTACATAGTTATAACCCGTATATAACTTTCTCCCTAAAATTAAAGTGATGCGTTTCTTTTGACTGTCAGTATATTTTCTGTTACTTATTGTACGAAAATAATACGATGATATAAAGATTTTTCTTTTAGACAACAAAGATTTAAGGGGTAGTTCATGTTTATCATTATATCCTCAAGCTCATGTAAAAAAATATATATATCTTTATGTATTCTCTTTTTAATCTCTCATAACATTGTTATATACACAAAAGAAAACAAAACTCCTTTTTGTAAGAGAGAATAAACTATCTTGTACCTGTATTTATAATGAAACTAGAGGTATTGTGAGCAATAAGCTCACTAACTAATACCCCAACCTCCCATATGAATAAACTGACAGTGTCCACGTTTTGCTCTGGAAAATCCAAAATATATAGCATATCAAAAAGTAAATTAGAAGGTGCACAATGGCTATATGTAATAAAGATTCTGTGGAAGTTTCATTAACTTTCCTTCAGTGGTATGAGAGGAGTTGCGGATAAGAGATGGGTACCAAAAAGCGTAACAGACGGGCGGACGGACATACCGATTACTATAAACTATATTTCAAGCGATAGGGGGTATAATGAAATATCCATTTAAAAAAATTTTCTTGACAGGTTGTGCTGAGGAGGAACCCGAAGAAAAGAAAATGAGGCTTCAATCTGTCATTGATCGCTCTGTTATCGGACAACTACAAACATCTATTCCACATAAAAGAGATGTTGATATGATACACCTAGCAACCGTAAATCCAGTATAATGAAAATAAAGAAGTCTTGCAGGAGCACGCAACTTCTGAAAGCTTATCTGCTGATGATTCTAGAAAACGTAACCCGACAATTGCAAACTCCACTCATCTGGAAGAATCCTCATTTTCTTTGATATTATTACCCTGTGGATCCGAACCTACCACTTTAAGAGAATATTCACCAAAATTTCGAAGCCTTGATAAAAAAATTATTTTTGAAAACATTAACATACGTAATGAGAAGACCAGAAAAATTACTTCTGAGTCTGAGCTATCAATTCCGGAAGATTCCCCAAAAAAGCAAACAAGATCTTGCTAAATTTGATTTTAAAGAATCAATACAAGACGAAGATCCCCTTACATTCAAAACAAAAACTGTCACAAAAGCGTCTGTAAAACTATCAGACATCACCGAAGATGGAGGAGGGAAAGACTCGTTAGAAGCCAGGAACGTTTTCGAATGTGATCAAGGGTCTATGAGTTCAGGGAAGATATGCGACACGGAATCTTCTTCAGGTAACGATATTTATATTGCAAAAGAATATTCTAGTGAAAAAAGACATGAAACAGGCACACATCAATTAACCTTGAATGGCGAAGGTGAAATTATCAATGAGGTCGGTACAGGAAGCTCCAGTAAAAATCAAACAGAGAGTAATGAGGTCGTCCATTCCTCGAAGATTAACGACGTCATCACTAACGATAGCAATGACTCTGAAGAGTAAGATGACTCCGAAAAAAAAATATTTGTTTCGATTACTTCGTCCTGGCGAATTTTACCTTTCCGGAACTTTCCAAAAAATACAGATTCTAATACGAGCCTTGAGATGCATGTAAGAAAAGGTTCACAGAGCCGCAAAGGGTCAAAGTTCATATCCTGCTCCAAGTTACTAAACAAGATCAAGCTCTTTGCAGGAATGATCCGGAAAAGCTCTCAAAATAAGTTGAGACAAATAGTGCAGATAGATCGAGCTCTCATAGGAAAAGATGTTAAAGAAATAGATCTTACTGACGAAACAATTCAGAAAGTTTATCTTTCAAGTTATAGAGCGAGAAGAAATTCTTTAAGATTTCGAGAGATGATATTGGTCCCAAAAAAGTGCATTCCTGCTGAGAGCATTAAAAGAATAGGTCAGGTGCGAAATGGCTCCATTACCATTGATGAATATAAAATAGCAGATACATACAACAAAAATAAAACAGATTCCCAAAAAGCCGGCAACACTACATCAACGTAGCCTTATGAAACTATGCTTGTTCTGATATTTTTATCTTTAATATTTTTTTATCTATCACATACTCTCTTGCAATCGAAACTAAGCGTGTGGTTGTATTATTTAGAGAGTACAGCATATCTTAATGTATTGTCTGCTGTTCTTTTTCTCTTCATTCGTAGTTTTATCTAATTAAACTGCAACAAAAACCACCGCCTGAATTCAATTACAATCATTTGACTACAAAAGTATATATTCTAAAGATAAAAAAGGCTTTGTTTCATCCAATCACTATATCAGATGAACAATATCGGAATTCATTTGAAGCAAAATTTACTCAAAAAGTTTTATATAAGAAGGGAGTGGTTGATGCTTCCTTCAGCCGGATATTTAGGTATCCCGGCTAAGTATTATTAATTAACAGTAGTAACTTTTATTTGTGAGTTTACTCTATATATTCCAAGAGAAAATGACGAAAAATACCACAGATTCGAAAACTTGTTTTATAATCGAATGGTCAACAGAAACAGACCTTTATGTTTATCTAATAACAAAAGTTTATTATAATGCAAACTTTAGGACTAGGTTTGTTTGTCATCTCCCCACTCTGGATTTTAAGCTTGAGGCGGTAGTTAAGAAAAACATCGTCAGAAAAATTTATTATCTTTGTAAAACACTTAAATTTCAAAAAGATATATATATATATAAAAAAGTAATTTCTACCAGGCGTTAGAAACGTTTTGACTCCGGCCGTTTAATGCAGTAGGTCGGGATAATACAACAAAACAATTACATGTGTATTTAACTATGGCCTTTCACTGAACTTTTGTCAACTTTCCTCTACTGTGTAGCAATATACTATATTTATCTGAAGATAGGGTGTATGTCTTTTGCTTGAGTGCATAAGCGAGAGGATTCCTACATAATATCTAAATGGGAAGCAAACAGAAGCAATCTTTTGCCAAACAAATTGACGAAGCAAGATTATAAGACTTGTTGAAAGTCGTCATATTGGGAGTTCTTAAGTCCATTATTTATACACTGAATTGACGACGGAGTTTTTTCCCCGTTATTTCCTTTTATGACAACGAGCACACAGCGGGTGTGACCGATCGGCAGGGGATGCTCACTCCTCCATGGCACCTAATCCCACCTCTGATGTTTCGGAGGTCCGTGTTTGCTCTGCTCTTATTTTCTATATTGGTAAATGGACTTTGACATTGAATACTGTTCGTTATCTCCATGTCCTTCTTTGTCGATAAAATGTCCTTGTCAGGAAAAATAATCTATCATTGTATCAAAACTGAGATATGGTTTTATACTAATTCTTAAAGCCATTATTTTCAGTCTGATGTGCACAGGGATTTTCTAAATTAATCAGGAGCACACAGATTCTCTGGTCAACACACGGACCTTGTCAGCAAAACCAATCTATCATTTTTATGAAAACTGACAATTTTTGTCATGATTATTCTATGCCATCATTTTCACTCTGAAATTCTCAGAAATTTTCAAAACATTAAAAGGAGAACACGATGACTTTAAAAGGTCCATATGGATTCCTTGCTTGTTGTAGGCCTCAATCTTTTAATTGTATTTTGGAAGAATTTGAATTTAGTTCAAACTCTTTCAAAGGAAGATCTTTGCAACATTAAATTTCATTGTTTCTTTATTTTAATCAACTGGCAACTAATTGTTAGGTGAGTTCGATCTTCGCTTTGTTAAATTCACGGATTCCTAATTTTCATTTAAAAACCTTACAAAGATTTATTACTGAGTGCGAGAAATACTTTATTCTTCTCCCCTTACAATTAACAATAGGGGCTGTCAAGGGGGAACTTTAGTCCAAGAGTGTCACAGCATTAAGCATAGAAGTGGATCAAATGAGTCGTTGATCATAAAGAGCAGAAGAACTTTCAAATTTCTTCAAAAGTCTATATTATCAACTCTGACTTTTACATTTTCTACATTAATTCCTCAAAATAAATTAAAATCAAGACTTTTTGATATGATGAACCACAGCTGCATCAATAAAAGTGGAACCTTGAGATAAGTCATCAGTAGCACTGCTTCGTTAAAAGGACTCTTATCATTTAGACAAGTACTCTGAAGTTGAATATAAAAAGATGTGGCATTCTTCACTAACATCAGAAGTCTTCGGAGATCAAGTTCTTTCTCATGAAATGGTTCGAACTTTAAATGGTACTTGTTGTGTTTTTTTATAAGCGCGCCATTTTTATGCAAGTATAAAAAAGAATTTATTTAAAAACGTCTGTAGGACAAGAGAAAAAAACACTTACTGTGGCTTAAATTCAAAATTCACATATTCTGGTTATCGACGATGTTTAAATTAATTTATAATAGTGGATTATAGAAAGGTTCATTCTTATATCAACTCGATTTATCCCAGTCAACTCATTTCATTTGCTCTTATTTTGTATATTGTTGAATGGACATTGAGATTGAATACTGTTCGTTATCTCCATATCCTTCTTCAGACCAATGAAATATCAAGTTTCGATCGGAATCGAACCCAGGGCCTCCGGCGTACCATCCAAGCGCTCCAACCACTGATTTTTCAGACCTTATATATTCACTGGCTTTGACGTACCTTTGAACTTGTGACATTAAATTTAAAGATATTAGAGATTCTGCCAAGATTATTCCTTTCTGAGGTTTTCTTACTACAGCGGATAAGGGCCATATAACAACTAAATGATATGAGCTTGTTCTGAGAAATAATAATTTTTAAAGAGAGGTTTCTCACTAAAAAGTTGAACAATGTCTATTTGATCTACACAGAGGACTGACGGTGCATATCACTGATCAACAGGGGATGGTTTCTTATCTAATGTACATTTGAACATACAGGGTTTCTTGTTTGATTCCTCTGCATGGTTTTCATGCTTATATGTTGGAATTTTTCTGAAAATTAATCATTGTTCGAAAACATCACCCTTTATCTTGTTACTTGAGCCCACACCTAATGTTCATAGTGATCCATATTCACTCTGCTCTTTATTTCTCTTGTTTCAATGCACTTCTGAACTTCCTTAGGCTTGTTATCTTATCAGTTTGAGAACTTGCATTACAGACCTAGCCCGTTATCCATAGATGACCCCACGTTACCAACTATCGTGGATGATCCACTTACTTTATATATCTGTGTGAAATAAAATTGTTTAATATAGATTTAAAAATATCTAAAAGATTCTAAATACAGAGGGCCTCACGTGGTACATGTAATTAGTGCCCACCCACTGACGTCACACACAAACATAGCAGGACCAGAACAATCGCATGTTACTGGGAAAAAGTCAGTTTGACAGTTGAAGTAAATGAACTTAATGCTATACAAATACATTTAATTTCAGTATGATGACATTGCGATGACATAAGATTATCCGTTTTATATCTAAATTTGAGGGGAAAAAACAATTAAATTGAGGAACACTTGAACAAAAGTTTAAATGATAATATGTGTAAATAAAATTATTTGTTTATAATTATTAAACTAAAAAAAAATTATTAAAAAAAGGATTCTCAATTATTTTAAAGAATATGTACAATATTCGTAATATAATTATAAAACATGCATAGACTTACATGCATCACAAATAGACCCAAGTGTAAACGGTATATACATGAAGAAAGCATACTAAACAGTGTCCTATAATATTTTTCAAAAGATTCAAGAACATTTACTTCTTCCTAAAATGTCAAATCATGTGGAAGAGAGTTTATCCTTAACAATGTTGCTTTCTGAAGTTTGTGCAATGATATTTGTTGTAGGGAATATCGATAAGACCGGAGAGATCCCGAATAGTCGCCACAGATTTGTTGACAGATTCCGAGTATTTGCCACGATATATCTCTGAGGATTGGAGGTACATAAACACCGTCATCATAGAGAAGCAGAGTCTGTAGATCGTGTAGAGATTGTTGTGATCTTACTGTGTCACCCAGTCTGTGGTGATTCAGTATAAACAACATATGTAACATCACTAAAGGGGGGATTTGTAATATATGCATACCATGCTTCTTACTCATTCCCTGTTCTAGCACTAATTCATCAATGTAACTGTACTGATAAAAAATGACAATATCTTGCAATATTGCTCTTCTCATCTTAGTACCAAGGGTATTCCTTTCCATGTAGTGCCTGTACATTTCTACATTAACATGATTATGATACATAACATACGGTAATGACATGCTAGCATGTGCTTTATGTAAAAAACTGAGTGAGTCTTCATATCTACGTGTTCTGTAGAAATACATAGCAAGATACAGAATGTCAGATAAACAACCAAACCTACACGACTGTCTCAGCAATGTAATTACTTTTGTCATATAGAAAACCTTATTCCGGGTTTCATTTTGATTAATTCTACACTGTAAGAACATGGCAATACATCGTATCACCTCTGATGTGATACATTGTAAAGATACTTTTTCATAGGATTTAAGCCTTATCCCGATCATATTCTCTATCTGTTTCATGTAAACAGCAAATTCCTCAATACGACTAATTTCTTGATTAAATGTAGATAATTCTGTAAATAAGCTGATATCTAATTTAGTGGTAGATATAATACTGTTCTCGTCTGTCTGGACTCTCAATGTTTTGTTTAATATAGCAATACTGAGGTAAGGTCGGATTTTTTCACTTAATAGTAGACATGATATCCCCTTACTGTACAAACCATACAACTGACTCAATAAAGAAGTTTGTACAGAACCAGTGACTTTCACTCTAAACATGTTGTTTTGTGGAATAAAAAAGTTTGGACATTCCCCAGTATATACCATGTGAATCAATAATTTAAAGCTTTCCCAAAAACAAGTCAATAAGTTCTCAGGTGTCCAGGACAAAGACGTATTGTTCTGTATGACCCAAAAGACAATAGTTTTTATGAAATATGAGCAGAGAACGGATGTATTCGGCTGACAATTAATTACTTTCAGAAAAATTTTGAAGACACCATAACACAAAAACTGACAATGATTCATTGAATAAACAAGTATTTGCTCTGCTTGAGAGAATGAAATTCTCCATTCTAGTTTGTTTTCAGGTGTGCTTCCGATCGGAACAACATGAAATCCTCCACTTAATATTTCTCATACAACTGTTTGATTCGGCCATCCCCGTTCACGACATCTCTGTATCCATGGTAGTGCTGACGTCTGCCAGTGATGTGACTTGAAACAGAAAGCATTGTCAGTATCTGCATTTTGGAGTATGGAATAGGTAGAACAAGGTCCATGAAGGACAGCAGTAGAAATATCATAGCTATTTAAGAATCGCATATAGTTTTCTCTGAATATTTTACTTGATACATATATATTGTCATTCATTACTACACAGGACGAAACGGTTTCTGCATTATTGGATTGGCTTAACAGGCTAAGTCTGGTTAAACCAGGTGGTAGATCATCACACTCCATCAAAATCACAGTGTGTTGTGGGATACGATAGAGACTGATCTGAGAGGAATTACATATCACCTTGTGGTCTGGAGGCCAGAACATCCAATCCTCATCAGAAGTTATCAATCTGAATCCCTCACGTGTACTTCCACTTTTCATTCTATCAAGTCTCTTCATGATATACAAAGGTTTCTTCACTACCTCCATAATGTCCATCACTTCTCTCCTGATCCTTACCTCTGTAGGAGTCCCTACTTCCTAACAAAGTCCCACGTATATTACTTCTGACAGGTGGTATTTGATACATCCCGACATATAATAAGAATCAAAAGCACACGTCTGAAAAAAAAATGAATTCATTCTAAAAGTTTTTCTGTTTATATTCTTCGATATAGAGGGAATGTGCTAAGCTTTTGACCAATGTTTTACATGGTGCTTTGTTTTTGCTTTGTTTATCTATTTTTTTTTTAATTACACTATTTCAAAGGGCTCAAAAATTAAATGATATAAATCTATAGAGAACTTTGTAACATGTACGAATACATTACTAGGAATAATAAATCTTTGTACGAGTGTTTTACACTGAAATGAAAAGGAAAAGAAAGAAAAAAAATTTCGACCTAAGCTTTACCTTTGTAAAAAATCTATCATCCTTAGGTTAATTTAACAAACAGCTTACATGTAATACTAACATTTGTCAAAATGAAAGATAGGATCAAAGATAATAGATGCCTCTAGAAGATAAATACATTTAGGTGGTGAAAAAATTTTATCTTTGTGTCTGCCAACTTTATGATTTGAATTTAACATATGTAATAAAACAATTACCTACTGATACTTTATTTGTCTTTGCATTTGCTACTTTGAAGATTTGAATGTAACACAATTATGTTATAAAACACTACCAACCGATACTGTTTCCTAAACGTCCCAACAAAACATCCCTTTTCAAATGAAATATATCCCACTTATATTTTACTTTCGGTTTGTATTTTGCAGTCCCTTACCTGTACTCTATTTCTGGAAATCTATTACAAATAAATATAGCTATTTTTGGAAATTAGATAATATCGATTTTAAATAAGGTAGATCACATAACCTGTGAATCGAGAAAATCTGATTTGAAATTTAACTGAAATTTAAAGGTAAAAGTCGGGTCATTCAACCTTTTATTAACGTCTGAATACAAATATGTTGAGTAATTGTTTTATTATTATTTTTTTTAACCAGAATACTAAAGTTTACATTAATTAACAAAGAAAAAATATATCCTGCCTTGCAGTGCCATGTTTATCGTATCATGATATTTATTCAGAAAATTGTGTTCATGCTTAGGTCCTGAATCCAACAGTAAATATACGGTATATCGAACTCATCTAAAAGAGATTTAAAAAAGAAGCACTGAAATTGATGCTAAAGAACTTCTTCCTTGGAAAGGGAACTGAGAGTATGGAAGGATAGATTTCCAGAGGAAGTTAATTTAAATTCGAATTCTTCCAAAATACAATTAAAATAGTTAGCATTACACGTATTTACAACAAGCAAGGATTCCATGATGTCGACCTTTCACTGTCTGTGTGTCATGTTTGGAAAATACCTACCGGTAAACATTCATGTCTCAGAGTGTATATAATGACCTAAAATTAGAATGAAAATATCCGTCAGTTTTTGACATAGTGATAGATTGTTTTTACTGTATTGTTCCGACAAGCGAATTTATGACTTTCAACGAGTCTTATATTCTTCGTTTCATTAATTTCTTTGGCGATAGCTTGCTTCTTTCTTGCTTCTTATTCACATAAACCCCATCTTCTTGTTATTGTATATAGTTACATAGTAAAGGAAATTTGACAATAGAACAGTGAAAGTCATCACGTTTAGGCCATGTTCAAATATTTTTTTGGTTGCCCTGACCCGACCGTGTACATAAAAAATGGCCTGACTCAAAGCTCTTGGAAGAAATAATTTATTTTTCATATTTTCTGAAAAAAGGTATTTAACAGTGAAAGTAAACTTTCCTGAGGAGTTTCTAACACTAATTAATTACCGACTCAATCTTTCCATCCTGAGTGGGGAGAGGGCAAATGAAACAAGTTTTAGACTCTGTGGTATCTTTTTATATATTGTTTACTGCAATATACACTGCAATATACACTGAAGAAAACTCCTAACTTTTTTTTTTACAATTAATGAATTCTTAAATTCATGGTTAATGATGCTTATTTCAGTTCTAAGTTGCGTAAATTCCATGTCAGTATCTCGTCAGATTTTAAACAAAGTGTCCTTCTTTATAGAGGAAGACCACCACTCGCTCTAATTACTGCAAGACATCATCTTTTTCATGGACATTATTTACCTCAGAATATGAGATTTCTTCATCTGCTGCCATATCTACTGCATGAGGCTTTTGAAACCGTTGAAATTGTGGAGGGGGATATTTCTTTTTAAAATGTCAAAATATATGATGTTCAGTGTGGTTCAGATTCAGGGATTTGGCGTTTTGCATGTTAGTGAACCTATTTCAGGATGATTCAAACTGTTTAAAATATTTGACTGCTATTAGTACCAACTTGTCGCCATTTTCGTACCATTAAAATTGTTGATTAAAATGTTTATAAAGTGTTTCAAGACCATGAAACATTATTTTAACCTGTTTATGAAGCAAAAGCTTGCCCTAAAACGAAGATTCATATCACTTTCAGTTTGAGACTTATAAATACAAAAATAAATACGAGTAAAATGTTTTGTGAAGATGATCCAGATATCAGCATTCCAACTGGTCTACATCCTTCCTCAATGGTCATGTTGTCAACGTTTTGCTCCTTAGTTAAACCAGTTTAAATCAAAGTACTAAGAAGTACAGAGAGCCGTGCTCATTTACAAAGTAGAATGAATTTCTTACATGAATTATATTCTGATGAAAAAATTATTTTAAAACTATCAATATAAATGATAAGACTCTGACAGTGAGTTTTTCAATCCTAATACCACGGTCTGATTTTGTCAGAATCGGAATTAATCTGGTACCGCAGCTGGATGTAAACAAACAGGCCAGTCCAGACTAGTTCCCTCCCCTGCTTTACCTCGTATGTGTAGAGAACTACGATAGCACTGACTATCAAAAAACCTTACGCTAAGGAACTACATGTATGTTCTTTGACTTAGGACTGAAGTTTTCAAAGTCATTACTACTAATGTTTATTTATATAGATAAAACTTCGTTTTATTTTTGTTGCTTTATTTAGCGTTTGTATTATCTTAAAAGCGGTTGAGAGTAAAAACTATGTTTTTGCACGCAACTTTAAAATGGCGACAATGGGGTTGACTTCCTGTCTTGAACAGGATGACATAAGCCGACAATTGCTCTTTGAGCAATAAGCCCGGCTAAAAATGATATTGGGCACAAAAAGATAAATACGCTGATGAGAGTGAACACTTAGAAGTTTTGTTATGTGTATAGAGTAAACATATGAATAGAAAATAGTACTGTTGATTAATTATATCTCACTGTTATATCTAAATGTCCATCTAAAGGAGATTTAGAGCTTTCTCGACTCCCCCGCAAAAGAGCGGTTGTAAATTAGATAACTGCGATGTACTTGCGATAATACGTATTGGGTCTTAATTTGCTCCCAACGCCTATGTATGTGGAAAACAAAATTTGGGCTGAGATGCCTTTTAAATTCTTCTTGTACTCTGTTAGGGTAAATCAATTACACTCTTAAAGCACTTTGAAAAAAAAATTAAAGTGTGTTGAGTGTGTTCCAAATAACGCACTTTGATTTTTTTTTTTCAAAAGCATTTTAGAAAAATGATCCAAAAGAATTTTATCATAAACCTCTTGAAAACATTCTAAAGTGTTTTTAAAATGTTATAAAAAGAAGAGGAAATGTTTTAAAATCATTTCTAAAATGTTTAGTTTGAAATGTTACGAACAAAACTTTTTACAACATCAACAAAATTTTTTAAAAATGTTTTGTGCTACCTGGGTACAAAAGTAAAATAAGGTACATTTATTTTATAATATTACACCGGGTAAGTAGAATTCTTAGCGAGGATTTAAGTTTGGCATTATTAGAGAGGGTGCCAAGATCGCTTAAATTGAATATCGCTAAAAATTAATTGCTTTATATTTGTAATAGCTTCTTTAGTTAGAATTTTTTGATCGCTAAAATTATTTCTCCGTAAAAGTAGAATACCAGGTCTTAGGAAGAAATCGCTAAATTTGCGTCCTGCTAAAATTTCCACTTATACCATATTCAATTTCAGTAAAAATATACAAAGATTTATTCATTAAAGTAACGTATTTGTACATGTCACAAAGCTCTCCTAGTTTGATAATATTTAATTTTAGAGCCCCTTCCTTTATTTTTAAGAAAATAGAATGATAAAACAAATCCAAAATGCGCCACTTAAAACATTGATAACTAGCTGAGTACTTTATATATCGAAGAAATTTAATCGAAAAAAACTTAAAGGATTTAAGTATGAAGTCATTTATTTTTCAGATGTGTGATTTTTCACTCTCATAAAATAAATATTATAAAAATATATCAAAATGCATCATATACCCCGCCTGTCAGAAGTAATTTACGTGGGACTATGTTATCATGTAGGGACCCCTACACAGGTGAGGATGAGGAGGGAAGTGTTGGACACTATGGAGGCACTTAATAAACCCGTGTTCATCATGAGGGGATTTGGTAGAATGATGAGAGGATTTATTAGAAGCATGAGTGGGGTCTACGTGAGGGATTCAGACTGAGAACTTCAGACAATGATTAGGTTGTGGCCTACAGTCCACAAGGTGATATGTGATCTCTCTCAGATCAGACTCTACTGTATACCACAATACAAAAATTCTGATGGAGTATGATTTTTTTGCACCAAGGTTTACCAGATTAAACCTGATAAATCCCTCAAATGATAAAAAAACGATTTCATCCTGTGTAGTAATGAAGAACAATGTATACATTTCAAGTACATTATTCAAAGAAACCATTTGCTATTCTTAAAGACGTGCCTACTGCTGTCCCACATGGACCTTGTTCTACATTTTCTATATTACATGTAGAGATAGACACTGCACTCTGTTTCTAGTCATATCACTGGCCTATGTCAGCACTTCCGTCGATATAAAGATGTCGTGAGAAAGGCTGGCCAGATCAGAGTGTTGTATCAGATATATTAAACGGAGTATTTCATGTTGTTCCTATCGGAAGCACACCTGAAAATAAACTCAAATGGAGAATCTCATTCTCTAGAGCAGAACAAAAACTTGTTTATTCAATGAATCACCGTCAGTTCTAGTGCTATGGTCTCTTCAAATTTTTGTTTGAAAGACGTCATTAATTTGAAATTATAGTACATCCACTCTAACCTCATATTTCATAAAAACAATTGTCTTTTGCGTCATACAGAAAAATACTTTCTTGTTTTGGACACCTGATAACTTATTGTTTTGTTTCTGGGAAAACTTTAAATTATTGAAATTCTTGGTACAGGGGAATGTCCAAACTTTTTTCTTCCACAAAACAACATGTTTAGAGTGAAAGTCATTGATTCTGTAAAAGCCTCATTGTTCAGTCAGTTGTATGGTTTATATCGAAAGGGGATATCTTGTCTACTATTAAGTTCAACAATCAGTATTGCTATATTAAACAGAACATTGAGAGTCTGTACAGTCGAGAACAGTATTATTTCTACCAGTAAATAAGATATAAGCCTATTTAGAGATTTATCTACATTTGATTATATAATTTCAAGTATTAAGGAGTTTGTAATGTACAAGAAACAGATATATAATATGATTGAGAGAAGGCCCACACCGTATGAGGCAGTTTATTTACAATGTTTAACATCAGATGTGCTACCAACACTGCCATGTACTTACAGAGTAGAATTTATCTAAGAGGAACTCGCAATAAGGTTTACTACAAGGCTAATAAAGCATTCAAGTTGCTGAAACTGTCGTGTTAGATCGGATGGATTTCCAACATTCTGTATCTTGCTATGTACTTCTACAAAACACGTAGATATGAAGACTCACTCAGTTGTTTACATAAAGCATAGGAGAAAATGTCATTGCCATATGTCATGTATTGTGATCATGTTTACGTAGATATGAGCAGACACTTTATGAAATTGAAAAATATTCAATTTTTGTACTGTTTTCACTTTTGCTTATTTCTTATACGTGTAAGGCCATGCATTTAAAAATTATACTCCAAATATTGTACTTATTGCTTTGGATACTTCAGAATCTTACTTTTTAAAAACAGTTTTTCTTAATAGATATAATAATATTGTAAAAATACACAAATAATCATTTATTAAGGTATATCACTCTTGAAATTTGTTATATAAAGGGTTTTTATTAGAAGTATATTTTGAATAGGTACTTATATTCAAATCGGAGAGAAAATAAGGGTTTTGTGCATATTGCTTAGCTACGGTACAATCAAATTGACCTTTTTGCACTTAAGTTGAACTCCTATTAATCAATTTACCTTTGTCAGATTTTATTAGATGTAACAATGGTAAAATGTATAATCTTAAACTGCGTAAAATACATAGAATAATATTTATCATTGAACAAATGGTACAAATTTATTTGCGGAAATGATTGTATGACCTTATTTCTATTGAAAATCAGAAGAGGAAATAAATTTTCTTGTATCATTCATTTTACAACTTAAGTGCTGATGAGACGAGTATCTAGGAGTAAGCAATAATGAAAGAAAAAGATTTGGTTCAGCGATGTAAATTTTGAAATATTGGTAAAAATATGCGATAATCAGAAAAAGAAACTGTGTGAGTTTTATTTTGATTTCTTTTATATATTTTCATTTCTCGGCAAAATTTGTCGAGGGAAGGTGTAATTTTTTTTTCTAGAAATATAAATTGAGACCCATTTCTAATATTCCTAGAACATAATAACGGAAATCTTTCTCCAAGTAAAAGTATGTGAGGCTTAAGGTAGAAGATATTAAATTTAATATACATGTATGTGCAGATTTGCAGAATTTTCTCCTAATGTCGTTCCACCATAAGAAATTAAATAAATATTGCTTCCTTGTGATCCTTTTAGCATTTTCTTTCATTGAATGTTAAACAATTTACATCGTTTTATTTAATTATGCTATATGAAATGAATTATAATAAATACTAAAAGTTTTGATGCAATAGGTTCTGACAGAACTTTTCTAAAGTGACATACCTTAAACTTTTCTGAAATTAAAGTGGTCCCCCCCCCCCTCAAATTCATGTATAAAAACGAAATTTTCCTATGTCATTTATTGAAATCTAAATGTCATCTTTCTGAAATAAAATGCAAGTATATAGCATTTTGTAAATTTGTTTTATTATTTGTAAATACCGTTCACGGTTGCTCTGTCGGTAGAGCGCTCGCTCCATGATCGGGAGGTCGTCATATCAGTTCAAATCTCGGCCGCGATTTTTTATCATTATATGCAGATGATTTCGTGTGTGGTTGTTTGTGTCTGGCGTCATTGGGCGGCACTGACATGTGAGGCCCTCTGTATTTAGAACCTTTCAGTTACATGCATTATTAAATCTAGTTTTTACAATTTTATTTTACACAGCAATATAAAAATATAAGGAGTCACAGTCTAGTTTGCCGAGTATGCTTGAGATAATCAAGGATATTTGGAAGCATGGGGCCATCTATGCATAACGAGAGGTAGGATACGGTTTATGAAGGGAGATGCCTGGTGATGATACACCCACACCGCATGCCTTGTCGATCAGTTAGACAATAATGACAATAATCAACGTTCTAGTGAGAGGCCTTGCTTTATAAAGTGATTCTTCTCAGAACAAGCCCATCTTCTTTAGTTGTTAACTATCCTTTATCCTGTACAGTCAGATGCAGAACGAGAGGTAGGATACGGTTAATGAGGGGAGAAAACATCCCCTGGTGATGATTAACACGCATCGACACTCCTCTGTGTTTAAAAATAGATCCTACCCAGAACAAGCATATACATGTGTATCATTTAGTTGTTAACTGGCCTTTATCCTCTATTGTCAGAGAAAAGCCAAATAGGAACAGGTATGACAGACTCTCTGATATCTTAAATCTAAATATCACCAGGTTTAAGGATGCGTGAGAGGCAGTCAAATATATCGGGTCTCAAAAGCTCAGTGGGTATAATGCTAGCATGGTAGGAGCGAGTCCCTTTTGAGATTTGATTTTTCATACTCCTATGACATAAGTTTACAAGGATAAATCGAGTCGATGTATAAATACAATAGAATATAATTTACTGTTATTAATAAACATTCTAGATATAAACTTAAAATCTGAATATTTCATTTTAATCCACAACAGGTGTTTTTCCTCTGCTTCATGAAGTTTTTAAATAAAAACTATAATAAACTTCAGAACACGTGCCTGAATAATCACAGCTGTTTTAACAAAGCAGTTCTATGGATGACTAATCTCAAGTTTCTTCTTTTATTGATGCAGCTGTTGTCTATGGTATCAAAAAGTCTAGATTTGAATTTATATGAGGAATTATTGTTCTAAATGGGATACATATATGTTTTTATATTATTGGTAATTTTTTAAAATAAGTTTTTCTTCTTTAATTGATCAACAACTGATTTAATTTTCTTCTAAAGTTCTGTGCTATATGCTGTGGCACAGTTCGGCTAAAGTTTCTTCTCGACAACAATATTTTTGTTTGGAGAAATAATACAAAACTTCTGAAAAGAAATTATTCAACGTACCTACAGACCGAATAATTTTACTCTGAGTCGGGAGAGGTTAGCCAGACATTATTTTAAAGATGGATGAAATTTAGTCTTGGTGTCTGCAAATTTTGTTGTAAATTAATAACAGTCATTTACAACTTTTAGTTTCTTATTTGCCTAAGCATGGCGAAAAATTATTAATTAATCCTTAGCATACGAATAATGTGGCGCTGCAAAACCACAATAATTCCTTATTTGTAAATTAATGTTAACTTCATTTTCCCTGAATCATTCCTATAAAAACGTTTCTAATAGATTGAATGACCCAAACATTACATTTAAATATTTTAGTCAAATATTAAATCATGTTTTCTCTATTGGTAGGTAATGTGAGCGACGTTTGACATCGGTATTTCCTTATTACTAAACATTGTGATATTTTTTGTCATTGATTTCCAAACATAGAGTACTGGAAATGACGTATATGACATAAACCAAAAGTAAATTAATGATAGTCTGTATTTTCAATTGAAAAAGGATATTTTATCTGGTCGTTTAGGAAACAGATTTCGGTAGGTAGTGTTTGATAACATATATAAAATTCAATCTACAAATTGATAAACATAAAGATGAATAGATATCAATAGGTAGTGTTTCATTACATTGGTTAAATTCAAATCTTCGAGTTGACAGACACTCACGTACAAGATAAAATATTTCTTCACCAGCTTTTCACCATGAATTTATTCCTTAGATAATATTTTTAGTACTGTACTCATTGTTTTATTAACCTATGGATAAAAGAGTTTTTACAAAACTACAGCTTAGGTACATTTATTTCTTAATGTGCTATTCTATTTCAATGTAAAATATTCTAATATTAATTCATCAAAGCTATGTGTTCGTACATGTAACACAGTTTTCTTCAAATTGAAATCATTTTAATTTTTGCAAAAAAAAAAAATAATAATAATAATAAATAAATAGATAAATAAATAAATAAAATAAATAAATATACTCAACAAAAAAAAAAGAAAGGCATATTCAGATTTAACATGATAATCTAAGTTTTCAGTTTGATCCTTATTTGTTTAAAAGTGATTTTAGAGGGTTTTGATGAAAAAATCAAACATGTCCTGTGTTGCAAGTAGAAAAGTTAAGTTTATTGCATTTTAGACGCTCCAAATTCTAGGGGCATACCGTCTTAATCGATCCATATGTCCTTTGCGACGTCGAAGCGCTGGTAGATTTCCAATGTATGGATGTTGTGCACGAATACCAGCTCCTTTCAGTCTCCTGCGAACAATTTATGCAGTTTTATGCAGATATTTTTTCAATTCAGCAATTGTAGCAGCAGATTTTACAGCAGCTCTGAATCGCTTGAGGTTCTGAAAAAGGGGGGTGGGGTCGTTCGGTCCTGCCTTGGTGTGGTAAACTGTGGACGGCAAGTTCTTGGTCTTCCGGCGTACGTTTAACGACTGCAAAGCCCATTTATGTATTCCAAATGCAGTTGCTACTTACTGTTGCGTACCTCCGTTTAGTATCATCGTTAGCCTCGACAAGTTCATCTTTGTTTCGGCGTGGCATTGCAGCATCAACACTGCAATCAAATCTTAGATATGGCTTTAATAGGAGTGTTAATAGTTTCTCTTAGTCCAAAATACCAATGAAAATTGACACCCGATCTAGAAGAAATCATGAAAACACTACTTTCATCAACACGTTTATTCAAGGGAGACAATTCAACACTTGGGTTTTAAAACCCCATATCCCCCTTTAAAAAGGTCACAGGTATCCAATGATAATAAAGATTGTTGTTCGATGTACATTTTCAACATTTCTATGAAGAGGAAAACAATATGCGTTTCTATTTTTGTTGAGTATAAATAAAAATATATTAATTAAAGCAAAAACAAAGAGCCAGGTAAAACATTGGCCAATAGCTAAACACTCTCTATATGTATCGAGGAACTTAAACAGAAAATCTTTATGAATGAACTCATTTATTTTCAGAAGTGTGTGTTTTGACTCTCATAATATATAAGGATGTATCACATACCTCGCCTGTCAGAGGCTGTGTATGTAGGACTGTGTCGTGAAGTAGGGAGTCCTGCAGAAGTGAGGATGAGGAGAGAAGTGGTGGACACCATGGAGGTTGTGAGGAATCCTGTGAACATCATGAAGGGATTTGATGGAATGATGAGTGGGAGTAAACGTGAAGGATTCAGACTGAAAGCTTCAGATGATGATTGGATGTTTTGGCCTCCAGACCACAAGGTGATATGTGATCTCTTTCAGATCAGTCTCTATCGTATCCCACACCACACTCTTATTCTGATGGAGTATGATGATCTACCACCGGGATTTACCAGACTTAACCTGATGAGTCAATCAAAAAATGTAAAAGTCATTTCCTCCTTTGTAGTGATAAATAACAATGTATATGTTTCAAGTACACTTTTCAGAGAAAACCATTTGCGATTCTTAAATACCTGTGATGTTCCTACTGCTGTCCCTCACGGACCTTGTTCTACCTATTCCATGTTCCAAGATAAAGAGGCTGACCATGCTTTCTGTTTCCAGTCACATCACTGGCCGACGTCAGCATTACCATGGATACAGAGGTGTTGTATACGGGGCTGGCCAGACCGTAATGTTGTATCAGAGATATTAAACGGAGGATTTCATGTTGTTCCTATCGGAAGCACATCTGAAAATGAACTAGAATGGAGAATCTCTTTCTCTCAAGCAGAACAAAAACTCGTTTATTCATTGAACCACAGTCAATTTATGTGTTATGGTCTCTTCAAAATTTTTCTGAAAGAAGTAATTAATTTCCGGCCTAACACACCCATTCTCTGCTCATATTTCATAAAAACTATTGTCTTTTGGGTCATACAGACAAATGCCTCTTTGTCTTGGACACCTGATAACTTATTATCTTGTTTCTGGGAAAGCTTTAAATTATTGATTTATATGGTTTATACTGGGGAATGTCCAAATTTTTTTATTCCACAAAACAACATGTTTAGAGTAAAAGTCAAGGATTATGAGCAATCTGCATTGTTTAGTCAGTTGTATGATTTGTATTGTAAGGGGATATCATGTCTACTATTAAGTGAAACAATCAGACGTTTCCTCAGTATTGCCATATTAAACAGAACACTTAGAATCCATACACACGAGAACAGTATTATACCTACAACTGAATTGTATATACGCCTATTTAGAGAAGTATACGCATCTAATCAAGTAATTTATCATATTCAGGATTTTGCAGTTACCATCAAACAAATACAATGTATAATTATGAAAAGGCTTACATCGTATCAGCCAAGCATTTTACAATGTATCACATCAGATTTGTTACGGAATACTGCCATGTTCTTACAGAGTAGTAGATATCAAATTGAAACTCGGAATAGGGCTTTCTATAAGGCAAACGTAGCTACAGTGCTAAAACTGTCATGTAAGTTTGGATTTTTATCTGACATTCTGTATCTTGCCATGTTCTTCTACAGAACACGTAGATACGAAGACTCACTCAATTGTTTACACAAAGCACGGGAGAGATTTTCATTGCCGTATGTCTTGCATATGAACCGTGTTAATGTAGATGTGTACAGACATTGCATGGCAAGGAACACCTTGGGAAATAAGATGAGCAGAGCAATATTTATAGATCTTAAGCTATTGTGTAAGTACTGTTACATAGATGAAATTGTGTTAGAGCAGGAGACCAGTAAGAATCATTTTATGCCTATATTATGTATCCCACCTCTAGTGATGCTGCACATGTTGGTTATACTGAATCACTATAGACTGTGTGAAATCTTGACGTCTCAACAATCTCTACAGGATCTACAGACTCTGTTGCTCTATGATGACGGGGTTTATGTACGTGATCACCTCAGAGATATCTCGTGGCAGATACTAGGAATCTGTCAAGAAATCTGTGGAGACTATTCGGGATCTCTCCAGTCTTATACATATTCCCTACAACAAAAACCTGCTCACAAACTTCACGAAGCAACATTGTTAAGAATAAACACTCTTCCAAATGTAGCGATATGACACTTTGTAAGAAGTGAATGAGTTTATATTTAAAAAAAATCGTAGTACCCTGTTTAATATGATTTATCCATGTTCAATGTTTATGAAGATACTGTCTTCAATTTGGTTTATTTGTTATTCTTGTAAGCCCATGCATGTTTTATAATTATACTACAAATATTGTTCATATTTCTTTTTATATACGGTACCCGAATCGTTATTCTTTACAAATCTATCGTATTCTATCGTCCGTGTATCCTATCGTATTGTGCGTGTATCCTTTCATATCCTAACGTATCGTGTTTTCCGTTTGTCGTGTTTTGCGTTTACCGCGTTTTGCGTTAATCGTGTAGATCGTTTATCAGGTCCCATCGTGTATCGTGTTTTGCGTTTATCGTGTATATTCAGAAACCCTCCCTTCAATCTTTACTACAGGAAGAAATTACCGAGGTATTCCGAGTTTCTTTTCGTTTTGTAAACCAAAAGAAGATTATTGTAACCAAGAAAGATAAAAGAAAGTTTAATCCCTTAGTTTTTCATCATTAAGAGAAATATTCAAGCTTGGAAGGAAAAGAATAAATATATGAATAATATAATTAATCAATTAAATAATAAAAAATAAATCAAATTAAGAAAATAATCATATCATAGTCAAGCAGAGAATAAAATTTATTTTGGAAAATGAAATAATCGATTCCTCGTTTTTTTTTTTTATAATTCGTCGAATCGATTGATTTTTTTTTTGGTCAAAATTGAATATTGTTAAGATTTTTTTTTTAAACTATAGTAACTAGAAAGGATGATTTTCGGTAAGTCACGGTGAATACGTACCCCGTCCCTAAAAAAATTATAATAATAATTAGCAGGAGATTGATCTTTTTTAAATGCAATATTCATTTTCTCCCGATCAATCGTCTAGTAAAATTAGGAATGTCTTTTCGCCCCCTTATCTGCATGTATGAACAATTTTCTAAAATCTTAATTTAAAAATAATATTGAAGCATGTGAGACATTGATTCAGATAACTTTAACACTGATTTTGTCCGTATAGAGTAATTTTTTTTAATTTATTTAAATTTATTTTCATCACTATCTAATTAGTTAAATTCATTAATAGTCTAAAAAACAAGGTACAGTAAGGGCAAAATTCGGCCTACCATCAAATTTAAAAATATTTTGGAATATAAATCTAGAAGATTTATCTTTTCAGATGACAGTGGTTACATATTTGTGTATAATTTAGTATTGGAGAAACAACGCTGTCAATTTTGCATCCTTTTTACCATATTTTTCCTTTTTAACGTCGTAAGAACATATGTGACGTCACTGAAATTATTCATCATTTATTTTATTCTATATTTATTCATTATTTACATAATATATAATTAAGACAATTTTTATTCTCTGAAACTAGTAAATCTACAACATGCAATCTCTTTCTCTCTCTCTCTCTCTCAAAAAAAAAATTCTCTCATTAAATACTAGGGATGGCAACCGAATACGGAACTGCTAATCGGTTAACCTAAAGAGCGATTAACCGCTTAACCATATCAAAATATATTTTCAATATTTTTTTTTCATAAGTTAATTCATGTACACAAGAAGTACATAAGTCTAAAAATTTTTAAAACTGTTCTATTTGTCTTGATTCTTGATGAGATAATTATATGCATACTATTATATATCTATATTTTCAGTTTCAGTAGACTGGAAAAAAATCAAGAAAACCATGAATCATGTCTGAGAAAAAAGGCATAGATCTTTTCTCCAAAGCAGATTTCACCTAAGTTCATTCAGCGTTGTCACCATAATTAAGATTTATTCTGAATTACATTTTTAAATTTACAGTGTTTAATTCACAGTACTAAACGGTGATTTAATTATCATAAATGAATTTTGAACATATTTCATTGACAAATGCCAAAGGGATTGGACACAAAGAATTACAGGTCAGTCGGGGGTAACAACTTGGTGTTTTAACAATAATTTACACTTCAGACACAAAATGACCAAGAACCATGCCCCACGGTCCGTAGAATCATACTAGTAGTCACATTTAAATCAATGAATGTGTGAAATCCTAAATTATCAAACTTCAAAAAAATTGCGTTCAAATTTAATTTTTTAAAACTTTTTCGCCTAACTTATTACAGATTTTCTAACGATTACCATAGCTCCGACCGAGTAAACAATTAACTTGTTACAAATTGATATCCCTATTGGATACCTTGACAAATTCATTACTTTTATTTCTCTTGCTCGTTCTCATTACGTCCTCTCAAAAACTACAGTAAAACTGGTTTAGTACGAACACGGATATTACGAATTCACGGATATAGCTAAGTCATTTTCAATCCCCAGCTATATAAATTTGATCAATTTTACATACAGTTATAACGAATTACGGATATAGCGAAGTAATATCAAAGGTCCCAGCGACTTCGTTATAACCGAGTTTTGCTGTAGTACTTATGAAGCAACCTCCCTCCCCCCTCTCTCTCTGTGAATTTCAAAATACATTTTCAAATCTTAAAATCATTTGAACCAAATGTAACATATTAATGTTAATAACATGTTAATAAGTTCAATAACTTTTAATAAGTTAAAATGTTAACATGTTAATATCACTCCTCTTCATTTCCGACAAGGCTGTCTTCGTCGCTGTCGGAATCATCAACGGGCAGCGCTGCAGCATCATCAACGTAACTGCACCAATTCCGAACTCCAATCTTTGGGTTTTCCCTGTGCCTTGCAAAGGATAAAAACCATATAACACTAGTGATGTGGGAGCACATTCCCACCACTCTTGACCCTATTTTGCATTTGCAAAACCATGATTTTATATTTATCTCATCAAACCCAATCCACAATAAATACTTCTTTGCGGATATATGCCTGCTTTGAAGTTTTGCAATTAGAATTCCATCATGGTCATTGTTGACGTAAATTTCATAGTTGCCATCTTTATCCAGATGTTCCTGAGCATAGGATTTAGCTAGTTTTATTTGATATACCCCCATTGTTAATTCTCGCATTTCTTCTTCCGACAGTTGCGGAAATGCAATGCTTGTGTCGCTGGCGTCAATCTTCCGCCACCTTACTTCCCTTTTGTCTAAACCTACATTTAAAAAAGCATGTTACTCATAATTAGTTGTAATAAATTTAGAAATTCATAATTTATCAAGATATTATAAAACAACCATTCTGAGAGCACTACATAAGCAATAGTCCCCTATCGGCATGTAAAATCTGGTCCCCGTTAAAAAATGAAAATGCCATAACTCTGTAAAAAATCATTGAAGCGGAATGAAATGCAAATCTGATTTATAACTCATCAAGATGCACACCTACTAAAAATTCAGCTTAATATTTGCAAGCGTTTAGGAAAAAAAAAAATAACGATAGGAAACCCCTATCAATGAAGTGGAACGAAGTACAATCTTGACCTGTAATCACCTCCGGTTTCACCGGCAGGGGAGTAATAATAGATTAGAAATTACATTGATGTAATGCTCTTATATTGAGTTACAGTAGCAATTTACCATTTGTCTCTACATATTCCTTGAGTACATTGACTTCCTTGGAGAGAAAACGCATGTTCGCAGCTGTCGACAAGTCACTCTCTAATCCTGTACTAACATCAGGCCTGAAAATATTGCAGATGGCACTAATGATCCGAACATAGTCTCCGATGTGTGGTATCTGGCTATTGGGAATGGTTCTGTCCAAGTAATTCCAGGTTTTGATTCTACCATTAACACTTTCGACTACCCATCGTAGCTAAAAAACAAATGTTGATCTTAATTGATTTACTTTGATTTACAGTTATTTTTCATTTACATGTATTTAATCAGAACACAATTGAAATACTTCTGAAAATTACATCTTATATACATTTTAAAAATGCACGTGGTAGAAAGGAAGGCATTTCAACATGAATTCCAATGTCGTTGAGTAGAGTTTCCGCATCCCTAAACCCTCTATCGACAATGAATATGTCTTCCTCCTTTATCCAATCTTTAATTTCCTCTACGTTGGTTTCTATCATATGCGTCAAAATCTTAGCATCTGAATTCTTGGAGTCGGCTAGGTATGGCCCAAGCACTGAAACAACGTACCCCGATGTAGTAACCACTATCATAGGTTTAATCAACGGCCTGTGTTTATGAGTACTAAATGATCTTCTTGAGAATGTAAAATTACCACTTTTTTGTAGGTATATATATGTCCCATCAAGTACTAGTATTACTGGATTTTCAGTTACAGTACAGAGCAGCTCTTTTGCAAGTGGACGGGTGTGGTTTTCTTTAACGTCCTCCCGGGTAATGTGGGAAAATCCCAAATGATGTGGAACAAAGTTCAACATCAGAGCGTGTTTTGCTGTCAATACAGCACGCCTTATCTAGAAAAGAAAACACAGATCTATACTATTATTTTTTTTTTTAGAGATTACAAAGAACTACAATGTAGATTATTTGTAAATTAAAGAAATTACCTGCCATTTTTGCATGCCAAAGAGAGTTCCAAGCAAATGATTGCTCATTCCACAACGCAATTTGGTTAATAGAATAGCAATACAAGTCCTCACACTTCTGGTCTTGGTTGCCCTTATGTCAACGTCTTTCAGGTATGAGAGCAGCTCATCAAACTGGTCTTTCGTCAACCCAGTAAGATTATAATAATCTTCGTTATCCATACTCTTGGCGTCATCAAAGTTGAGTCTAATACTTTCATTCCGTAGAGCAAATTCCCTAGTTTGTTGGAGCAGTTCTACAATGGATGTCCTGTTGATATTTGTGTCAGGGTTTGTTTGCTGCATTTGTTGTAGTGCATCGTCAGTAAACTCTTTATCTGCAATATGTTTTGGGCAACATCTAGAGCCGGCAGGAACAAACATTTTTTTTCGTAAGAAAGCTCTGACACGGGCATACTGAGTCACCACTATAAGCTTTGGACCTGGCTTTTTACATATAAGACAATTCGCATGGCTCTTTGATGTGCTGGGGATGCTAAGAGTCACATCTTCTTCTTTTACCTTTTGTAAATACTTTCTTTCTAGTATTGAAGTATGTTTAGGTTTTATTTTGTACCTGTCGTTTGGTGTAGTCCTCTTATTACACAGAATACAGGGATATGATTTAGGTCCTGTTCCTGGCATCCTGTATTAATGTACAGACAAAATTAATTACTCCACCTTGCAACACATTTGTGAATCTCAAAAGAAAACCTGGAAAATAAATTTAAAAGTAAAGTAAGAAAAATCTTTAGAGCCATCATCATCGCCAGATATATATGTAAAGTAGAAAAAAAATTGTCTTTTATCGTTATTTTTTACACCAAATATATATATATTTTTTTACATTGTTATTAATCTTAAAAAAATTAAAGAGCACTGTATTTATTTTCTATCAAAAGCTCTCACCAAAATCATTTCATTAAAATATATTAATGGAAGACATACCCCGGTATACCTTTAATTTATACATTACACCCTTACCTGATTTAGTGTCAGTAGTTAATCCCATCCATTTATCATTTTAACTCTCTTCTTGTGATATTTCTTTTCTGTAAAATGTTATATTATTATAAAATAAGCATATACAATTCTACATTTGGAAATAAATAAATAAACAGATTTTTTTTTAATTTCTAGTAAAAGATTTTTGAAATATACATGTATAAATAAAAAAAAAAATACTCCCCGAGTGAGATTGGAACTCACGACCTTCCGCACGGTTACCTACCTACTATAACCATTCAGCCATTCAGGCTTCAAATATTTTCAAGTAAAATATTTTAGGTCTACTTTGATGCGCAAGAAATTTATTATAGCTCTTAAAGAATGAGTGCACATAAGTACGTCATTTGGAACCTTTTCGGCTTCCCATTTTAAGCTTAACATTACAATATATCGCTAAATTAATCTATGATTAATGTGCAAGCATATGCTCTTGATATTTTTTTCTAGAATTTTTTGTCATACATATTTCTATGATTACAGAAAATGTAATTGAAAAGAACATGTAAAAGCCTTAAATTCCGGAAATTTTAACGGGACCACTTTCGAATCTAAGGTATCCGCAAATAGGCGGAGACATTTAAACCGCATGGTTGTGGAATGTAAACATTAGCAAATATGATTTTTTCGCATTGCGAATTGAAATGGAGAAGAGAGAGAGATCGTGTTGATTTCATGGTGCACAATTATTAAATGATTCTAATGTTAAGGGGTGTAAATGTGGTAATGGGGTAAATGTCTCGCTGTGCAGACCATAATACAGAGCCTATACATGTACTTACTAATGACACTGTCTACCAGAATTCTTTCAAAACACCCCTAATGAAAAGCATAAAGATGAATAAGAGACATATTATCTTCAAACCCTATTAAAATTTGCGCAAAAATCTCCCATAGTTTGAAGTTGGAAGTACGATAGATAATGTCACAACAGAGACTTAAACACAATGAAATTTTCAATGAAAGCGTTAGCGTATCGAACAGCAGAAGGTCACGTGAGAAAGGTGATTATAATATCAATCGTTGTTGCTCAGTGACCAGTTAATTTAGTAGCTATCTCGACCCTAGTTGGGGGCATTTTTTTGAAAATTAGATATGAGCCGCAACTTGGCCAACATTGTCCTTTGGATATGTATAAGTTTAAGTTAAAATACATATTCTGTGCAAATAAGAAAAATGGCCAAGTTGCGGCTCGATGTAAACAAAGTCGTTGAAAACTGGTATGCATATGAATAACAATAGAAATGAGACAAAACTGTTAGACCCCCGTCTCAAAAGCTAGTGTCGTTCGGCATTATTTAATACTTTCATGTAATATAATATACCAAAACCTGCTCTTAAGACATTGTTTAATACCTATAAAACATAAAGAGCTAAAGCCACGAATTATCAATATCCGCCTTTAATTTTAGACAAAATTTAATTCTAAAATCACGAAGCCTTTCATATGTTATTTTGTAGAGCACAATGTCATGGTACGCTACATATAATTTTTTGGCACACAGGCCACCGTCTTTAGCACATGCGCAGAGACAATATACCTATGAAGTTAAAAACTGCCTAAAAATGCCGATTTTACGGCAGTTATTTCGAAATTTGAATGTGGCCACACTCAAGTACCCTTTCCAAACTGTGCATGCATGAAAATATTATGTATAGGCACCTTCATGCAAAATATCCTAGAGGTACTCGCGTGTGGCCAATATGAATTTTACATTTTATGAATGTTGAGCTTTCAGAAATTGAAGCAAGATCCTCCATTTCAGTAGTAATTATATGTTCATTATATGCGTAATTACCCTAAATTAGTTATTAGTATATCAGATTTATTCTTGATAATTATATTATCCCATATTTGTCAATAATTTTGTGATAGAATATATTAAATTGTCTTTTAATATGTGTTCTTTCATATAAAATTTAAAATTACGCTCTTTTCTTTCATGCTTACGTACATGATACAATGATGACGTCATAATCTGACCGTGAGGTCTACTGCATCTGAGCAAAAATAATTTGAAGAAGTTTGTCAAAATAATTTTATAATTAGAAAAAGGTGTTGAGAATTGATTTGTGTCGAGTTTCCAATATGTTGCCAGCACTAGATGTTGAACGTAATACTTGTTTTAAATCTTGTTTATAAACATAAAAAAAAAATGCCTAATCCGAAGTTGATATCTAAAATTCATGCAACTCCATGTGTATTCTAGGATACATAAAAAGTAAATAGTTTTATTTGTTTACACACTGATATTTCGATTGAAGAAATATATAGCATTTATGAATAGTATGCATTTAAGATTACAGTAAATGTTAGTTAGCTAATATTATTTTAAAACTCGAAGCTCTAAAACGCATGCACTCTCTCTCTCTCTCTCTCCACAGCTTTCCCTTCTTTATTAACCTTTTACGATGTCTTAGAACTTTTTCTTTGGCATACCTTTAAAAAATAATACGACGCAGATTTTTTTCCCGAACGAAAAAAGAAAGAAAAATTTATTGGTAATCTAATAACTCTGAAATTGAATAACTCGGGATGATCTATCTGCACACGTATACATTATAGAAAAAATACGTCTCGTAACCACAATAGAAACTGGTGTCCGAAATTCTGTAGCATCTGAATGCATTTTGAGGTAAATACCGAGGTTACCCGATTAAAATAAAAAGGTGTCAAATGTGTCCGAAATTCTCTAACATCTGAATGCATTTTCAGGGAAATACCGAGGTTATCCGATTAAAATAAAAAGGTGTCAGACTCACGATTTGCACACATTTAATGAATAAAAATAAACATGGATTTTGAACCCTAATTTATCTTCTAGTAGTAATTGATTTGCCTTGCGGCTTTCTCAATCACATCTAGTGATCAGACATAACATGGATCGGACATATTATTATTAAATTACCTAAGTTAGACAGATAGAAGAAAATATCTGCATAAGTGATGTAAAGCGTTACTTGGGGAAGACAATTATTAAAAATAAGTGATAAAAAAATGAAGCTTTCATTTTCACTCCATTTTATATACATAACACCTATATATCTCAGTACAGTGAACGCTAATTGGGACATATTGTTACTTAGGATGCCCCTCAACTATGACTGATAGTTAGATTGGTTTCGCTTCAAATATATAAAAAAAAACTGTAGCAATATGTAGAGATTTTCACGGATAAAGGAGCGGGAAGAGAAAAAAAAACCCGGCGATAAATAATCTGGAAAAGTAGAGAAAGTGGTTCGAAATATAATTCGTCCCATTCCCGGGTACATGTAGTACTGTTCTAACCATGCTGAGAGTGCATGGCAATTTTAAATATTTTTACATACAAACGAGTCTCAGTAAAATATTGAAGACAAGCAACAATCCTTTGTTGATTAAAATACTTGATTTTTTCAACAAGAAACATAGGCGGAGATTTTTTTTTAATGCAGTACACAATAATATAATTTAAGATTAAAGAATTAAAACGCATGTCTTACGTCACCCCCCCCCCCCCCCCAAAAAAAATAGAAGTGATAGCGATATAGAACATGAGAATTAAAAATACAGTGTATAATTTTGCATAAAGGAAAAGATACATACCTGAAAGAAAAAAATCTAAATCCAAATACGTGTGATATCAATATTAACTAGCGGAATATGACATACCTAGTAATATAACTAGGAAAACTCGAATTTAGGGCTACAATCTATTATACTTATCTTTCAAATCAAATTCATGTTACTTGCACTCCCCTTTTTTTTCTTTAAAACTTCAAGAATTCTGCAAGACATATATTTCATTGTCAAAATGCACGAATAATCGGGGGTCGTCACATAGACAAAAACATACGTACCCACTTTGATAATTCTATTTCGTTATAATAGGCCCAGATTATAGTTTAGGAAAAAGATTTAACCTTTACTGCGCCGGGCTTCACTTTATATTTATCCTGTCACAAAATTTCAAAACTTTTTAGAATTTCTTACATGTATCAGATAATAATTATGTCATATAATGCAGTGACAGATGTCTGAGTATTAAATACTTTTAAAACTACATATTTAAATAGAGAACTATTGTAACGCTCGGGTGTACAAAAGTAAGCAGTTAATGTTGAATGTTCTATAACAAAGGACTTTTTACGATGTTTTGAGGTTACGTTACAAATAATGACGTTCCTCATGTAAATTTCATTCAAAACAATGCCATACTGTCATATCTCTTCTTGAAAAAGTATTATAGATATCTAAAAAGGAAAACAGTTATGAAAAGCTACAAGTCTACACTATCTTTATTGAAATTCTCATTGATTTTTTAGTTAAGGCGTGTTTCGATGGTTCGTGGCTTTAGCTCTTTAATGAATTTTGGAATTTTATTTTGCGCAAAACATCGGGATCCAAGTCTCATAGCTTAAGTGCACTCATTCTTTCCGATTATCAAAACATTTCACATCACTAATATGAACGAATGTAAGGGTTAATCAAAATCTACTTTACTTATTTTGGGCATTATTGCTCCAATTATATGATTCGAATGTTCGCTGACGTCATTTTCGTTACACTAACTTGTGCGACATTATCAGACGACATAACCATGATGTCGATGTCTTCTTAACAACAACTTGCCAAATTTTAACTCCCATATTATGCAATTATGTATTAAATCATTACCTGGTCATTTTCTTCTGGTTTAAATGCAGCTTGCAGACTCTAGACTGTTCGTCATAATTTACATCTATGTTGTCACGGACGCTTTTTGTAGATAACGAAACAAACCAAACTGATGTTGTTGAAAAAAATCCGTAATAAGCGTTATTTTTTCAAAGGCAATTTCACTCTTATTGTTACATAATGTATGTTAATAATTTATGATTAAAAATTATATTTCATTTAATCGCAAAATGAAAAGGACGATACGATTTCTGAAGTAAGAATATTACTGTAACTTGCTTTTTATTGGAATCCGGAATAACCAAAACTTTAATTTTAGTGTTGGCCGCAGCAAACGCGATTGATGGGATCGTTATAAATTAATACATTTCAGTTATATCAAAAACATATATAAGTCTCATGAATTGCGTTCGTTGCGGCCATAGTGAAAATTGCAATCAAAATCATAAAAATTGCAATATTTAGTGGAATTTTCGGTACACGGAAAGGTTTTGAAATGTACGTAGTATATGTGTGACGTTTTGGCGCCATTTTAATACCGTGGTTGAAGAGACCCGAGGGTATAGAAAATAAATAAGCATCATATACCTGATAATATTACTGTTTGTTTTTTGCAAATTTACTAGGCCGATATATGCAACAACCGTATTTAATTCTTTAAGCAAAAACTCAAAATTATAAAATATAATGCATGGAAGTGCTTTTCCAGATTTATCAAAACGTGTCAGTTACTTTAAAATAGAAGGTTTTCATTAATTTTATCTGGCATTGGATAATCTTAAATTAATTAACAGGAAATAACATGATGACTTTTAACAGCTTACCTTTTCGACGTGGAAATAAACTGAATATATAATGACCCTGAGTGTCAAACACAAGATGAAACACACCCTTTAAGCTTGGTTTAATGGTGGCTTATAGGTCCTTAATGGAGGTTTAATGGTTGTCGTTAAGTCACCATTAAGCACCTTTAAGTAACATTTACACCACCATTAACTTACAATTAAGCCATCTGAAAGTCCTTAATGGGTGCTAAAATGTAGCTTTATGGTAGCTTAATGGTGGCTTACAGGTCCTTAATGGTAGCTTTTAGGCAACCATTAAGTTACCATTAAGCTACCATTAAGCTAGACTTAGAAGTGCTTAATGTCCAAACTCCATTAAGCCACCATTACGCAGTCGATATTACTGTTTTTATGGGTGAAAAATTATTATTAAAGTGATTTGTCATCACAAATGATAAATGATAAACAGTTTTTGTCTAAAAGTTAGAAGTAGTGACAATCCCCCTTTACGAGTTACATTGTACCTGGCTATGTTTACAAAAACGTTTTTGGAACATCACATTCAGTTAAAACTTTTTTTGTATTATATTTGG
>NW_026932272.1:0-51047 GCF_032062105.1 Saccostrea cuccullata | reverse complement strand
GCTTACAAGAAAAACTGCATTTGTTTGTTAATGTGAGCATGGGAATTCTCAATTAGTAAATATTCTTCCTATTTCTCTTAAAAAATGTAAATTGGCTTTCCAGCCGTCATTTGAGATCGCATCGTACAATTCCCTAACCCACGTGTTTGTAGTGAAAACGTAGTAGACCATCATGCTTTTCGGCTCATTCACGAGATTGGACCATTGTTTGCTGTGAGCATGCGAGACCACGTGTTCATGAATATTTCAATAAGAGGCGGTTTAATATCCGATTCGGAGAGAAAATAATTTTTACAAAATAATATTTCATAACTTTTAAAAGTGATGGAGTGGAATTGACTTAATTGCAGAAATTACATAACTTATGTAACTTGATGAGACAACACATATTTTTATTTCTTTAGCAATAAAACACTAATACGGTATATATATCTTTAATAAATAATGGTAATTTCCGTTCCTACGTCTATACCATGTATCCTGGACAGCTTGAGATAAAAAAAAATACTACAGAGTCTAACACATCTGTTTCATACTTAGATATTTCACTTGAAAAAGACGTTAATGGTAATTTAACAACCAAGCTATATGATGAACGTGATGACTTTAACATTTCAATCGTCAACTTCCCTTACTTATGTAGCAATATACCTTCATTAACTGCATATGGAATGTATTTATCTCAGTTGATTCGATACGCAAGAGCATACTCTACTTATGAACAATTTCTAAAATGATGTAAATTATTGATAATCAACTTAAGGAAACAAGAATATCAGCAATCTCGCTTAATGTAATAATTTCGTAAATTCTATGGTCGATACAATGACCTTGTCAGCAAATACAATTTATCATTGAGTCAAATGCTGACTGACGTTTTTCATACCAATTGTTAGTCCATCATTTATACACTGAATTGACGACGGATTTTTTCCGTTATTTCCTGATCATGACAACGAGCACACGGCGGGTGTGACCGGTCAGCAGGGAGTGCTCACTCCTCCATGGCACCTGATCCCACCTTTGATGTTTTGGAGGTCTGTGTTTGCTCTGCTACTATAATGTATTGTTTTATGGACTTTGATATAGAATACTATTCGTTATCTCTATTTCCTTCTTAAAAGGCATTTTCACATAATATTCTATTAGTAAACGGTTACTTTGCATCTTATTTTTTGATATTATAATAACTTGTAACTAAATGAAAAGGATAATGATAACAACCAGTAAATAAATATCAAAAAGTAATTGATCTAAGAAAAATCTTTCAAGAATACAAATCTGTGAAGAGGGCATAAACACGCATTGGTGGGATCAGAAGCCTAGGAGGAATAAGCTGCCGCTGTCGACCGGCTACTCCTGTCGTGAGCTTTATTCATTGATTGGGTAGACGAAACATTCCTTAGTCAAACTCGGTAAAAAAACAAAGGTGATACAAATGGCTTCAAACAAACGAGGTGATAAAATCCCCGAAGCATCAGTTTATCTGCCTTACTGTAAAAACTGTAATAGCTTGGGGCATGCTGTTGAATAATGACATATGGTAATGAAAATCAATGATAAAAAATGATGAAATGAATAATGAAATTGTCAATAATAATGAATAAGTTGTTGCATGAATAGTTCAAGTTGGAAGATGAAAACATCACATGCAGGAGATAGCTTGATTTTACTACATAAATAAAGGAGGTAGAATATGGAAAAGTTGAATATGTTTTGTCATAGTTTTATTGCCATTGTCAAATCGCCCTTAGTCATTAAAACTTCCGAATATGAAACATAAGTTGGAGACTCTATGGGTGTCTTTAATGTCAAGTTCACTGTATCTAGCCGACATATGAATGAAAGTATAATTTGTTAATTAATAATGCATCGTCAATATCGTTAAATAGTGATTAAAAGGATACGAGGAATGTTTTCTTCTTATGTAAAAGTTTTTTTTTTGGGTCTGGTTCATTGAAAACTGAAAGGGGCTAATACCAGAGCCCAATTCATGAATAATATACTTTGGTAAAATTATCAGTCTACATTAATCTCTGTATATTTATCAATGATGTGAAAATGAATTTTTGATAAAATCAGAAATGTAGATTCAACTGAAGCATGAGATATTAATCATACATAAATTCACACTTCAGAAATTTTTACATATAAATGAGAAGTTTATCTTAAAAGTACTGGGAGATAAAAGATCAAGTTCTCAAACTGTGAGCTTAATTGCGGTAAATATTGGAACATGAAATTAATAATAGCATTTTGATATAAAGTGTTAAACAAATTAACATAAATTAGCATTATAGAAATTCGTAAAATTGCACTTTACACAGGACTTAAAATAAATATGTGATATTAGAAGTATTGCCTTCGTTTTAACAATTTAACATATACATGTACATGTATAACTAAAATACAATGAGTTGCTAATTATTATGTCACAAATCAACAACAATGATATCCAATGTATTTAAAAGGTAATATGACTCATACGAATCTGATAATAACTTCATGTGAGCAAATGAAATCAAGAGTATAGTTTGGATTCTTCTCTATGTATTGTGCTGTCTTGTTTTGCAGCGTCCTATCCTCAGTTAACATGATTTAAATTGAATTTACAGGAGGATGTTTTTGGAAAAAAATATATAATTAATCATGACTTTCCTGGAAACGAAAAGGTTTTACCAACACTTACCAACAGATGATACTAAAAACCTTTGTCAAAAATTTGAAATTATAGAATGTTAATATTAGCATTAAGAATGAACAATTTAAATTGCATAGCTTTAAATTTTCCTTCAAAGTTTTACAATATTTGGATTTGAAGTGACAAAAATTAGCATAAATTAATAAGATGGATGCATATAAGTACAATTTTAAACATCATAGAAAGATATAAATTTTTACTTTTAAAGAAATTTATAATTATAATCATATACAACAAAAATAGGCCCAAAAATAATAACCAATCCAAGCATCCATTCATTTCTTTAGTTTGTTCCATCTGTCCTTAAGCACTTAAGGAGTATTGTCTTCCGTCCTGTAAACTATAATACAGTACATCAATGCATAAATACAGAGAACTGTTTATTTACATGGTGTTGTTCCACGACGATGACATCTTCTTCTTGTAGAAAACAGTATGAATCTTATCTAAATGCACTAATTAACACATTTTATTTCATAAATCGAAACAAAATAACTAGGATTGTTCTATTCAATACCTTTCTTATTTTTTGAAGATCCGGATTACCATGCTGCTATAATCAATATCTGGACCAAAATAGCAACATCTGCATTGGTATGTATTATATAATATTGATTGATTGTATAATGTTTTACATCTGCAGTAGTATGTAATATAGGACATTTGTTTGGCCTCAACTAGATATTTGAAAATTTCAGAACTATAAAGGGAAAAAAAATATTTATTTATCTTCATCGCAATGTTGCGAAAGATCAGTATTTAGAAACAATCATAAATGAAGTAAACTAAAATCATTAAGAAAGAAATAATTAGAATCAAAGTACTGAAAGTACTAATACGAGTTGATGGTTGTTCAAGCTTATAAATTGAACACTGCTTTACTGATAAAGAAATGAAATTGCCATTTAAAAATAGCAGAAATTTAGACTTCCATTTGATTTCTGATGTCAATTTCATGAGATGATGCACTGTATCATTAAATCCCATAAACAAATAATGTCATGTGAAATAATAAGGAAAGCATTTCTTTTTACATTATAATTATACTGTCCTATTTTAACAAATGAAATGAAACGCTCTTTCATAACTATCATGGTACAACAGTATCTGAATGTCCTTAATGTGGATACAGCAAAAGTAATATCCCTTTAAAAAATATTTTTCATAATCAATTTGACAATTACTATTATATTTATCATATAAGATTTTTTTTAACATTGCAGTCAGTCTTCCAGTTTAAATCTGTAAAAGCACAATATACAGTAAAATACAAGAAAATGATTTTCTTTTTAGAAAGAGAAAGTCGATGTCACAATTTTGTTCATAATTTGCTCAAAAATGTAACAAGCATTTGAAATGCAAAATGTGTGTAATCTTAATCAAAAGTTTTACACAGGACCCTGATTTACAAATAAATGCTACAGTAATCAAAGTACTAACACAGTTTTGGGACACAGGAGAAAACTAATAAATATATTCTTGAGCATATACACTTCACAACTGTTGCAAAAACACATGATCACGGTGAAATATTTGTTGCTTAACACAAAAAGCTGTAAGATTTTTCTTTCATGAGACACAATAGACACAAGTTGGACAACTGCATTTTATTCCAATGTAAATTGTAGCTAAAATCGGTTTTGAAATTCACAAACATGTAATTAATATAATATATATAAACATATGCCTCCAACTTTTTCTTGAAAATAAAATTTCTGCTATCAAACTGTGGTTTAAAAATGATATTGCTTCTAATTGATGTCGCTACAAGGTACATACTTGTGAATCAATGTACATATCTAATATTATTATTATTATTATTATTCTACTTTTATATAGCGCCCTATATAATTATGGAATTACCCTAAAGAGCTTTACACTTAGAAAACAATTACAATATAAAACAAAGGACGGATACAATATAAAATAGCAAAAAGGTAAAATCATAGGGCATTTTTTTTTTTTTAATAAAACCAACTGGATGCTCCATTGTGACTAGAGCCTTATCAAATAAGGCGAGTCTAAAAAGATGTGTTTTAGATTTCTTTTAAAAACTTCAAGTGACTGTTCTTTCCTAAGATCCAGCGGGAGGCAGTTCCACAGGGTGGCTGAAGATACATCAAACCTTCTATTTCCATACATCTTACTTCGAGTGCGTGGTTTAACAAGGCTCAGTGAATCCCCAGACCGTAATGAACGTTGTGGGCGATAGACCTGAACAAGTTCCTGGATGTATTTCGGGGCTAGCTTCTGTAAGGCCTTGAAAGTGTACAACAGAATTTTATATTGTGCACGGTATGCCACAGGTAGCCAGTGAAGAGTTATGAGAATTGGTGTTATATGTTCATGTTTTCTCAAACGTGTCACCAGTCTGGCTGCAGTGTTCTGAACTTTCTGCAACTTTTGCAAGGATGTGGCATTGAGGCCAAACAATAGTGCATTGCCATAATCAAGTCTAGATGTCACTAAAGATCTAACAAGTGTCCTGCAAGCATCCTCTGTTATGAGTGATCTTATTCTACCGATGTTACGAAGATGGAAATAACAGGATCTTGTAACCGAATTGATTTGACAGTCCATGCTTAATTTGCTGTCGAAAAATACCCCGAGATTTTTAACACAGGAAGCATTACTGATGACTGATCCACCAAAAGCGAGTTTACGTCCTGTAAATTCATTTGCAAAACGTTTCGGTGTAAAGATGATGAGTTCAGTCTTATCCTGGTTTAACTTAAGGATGTTGTTTTGCATCCAGTCTTGTATATCAGACAGACACCGTTCAAGTCTATTTGCAATGTCGTCCCAACTGTCCTTCGGGTTAATAATCACGTAAACCTGTGTGTCATCAGCATAACAATGGTAATACATGTTATGTCTCCGGCAAATTTCTCCGATGGGTTTGGAGAACATACAATATAGACGAGGTCCTAAAACAGACCCTTGTGGTACACCAAACTGGAGTAAGAACTCTCTCGAGAATGTGGAACCTACAGCAATTTGTTGACTTCGACCAGATAAATAAGACTTTATCCATGAAAGCGCCGATCCTGTGATACCAAACGCGTATTCGATGCGACTGATTAGTATATCATGATCAATCACATCGAATGCAGCCGAGAGATCTAGCATTACGAGAGCAACGCATGAATTCTTATCCAGTGCAGAGGTAATGTCATGGTGCACCCGTAGCAGGGCAGTTTCTGTAGAGTGACTACTTCGGTAGGCCGACTGCACGTTATCATGAAGCTGGTAAGCGTTTAGGTGTTTTTCGAGTCGAGATGCCACCGCTTTTTCTAATACTTTAGATAAAAAAAAAATATAATAAGAGGCCCGTCTGCCATATTACTCACCTGAGTATCTCGGATTGAAAAAAAAAGATATCAGTTCCATTTTGAAAAGTTTAACTTTATAAATGGTCTCAAGCTCCCAGGGGGAAAGGGGCATCATTTGAACAAAAATTAAGTTGTAACAAGTTTACAACGCAACAGACAACAAAGAAATCATATCAAAAAACTCACTTTTGACTCAGGTGAGCAAAAAGGCAATTTTAAAACAATTACAAATATAAAATTAAACCAGATAATGAACACAATAAATTGATATGAAATAAGCTTTTTCCCAGAAGTAATTTTACAAGGAAAAGTTCTCAATATGACGATACACATTCTTCATTTCACATTTGTTCCAGTTTTCAAGGGGAAGCTTGTCCTCCAACATACAAAGACTGGCAGCACAATTTTCTAATATATATCAATGCTTGAAATTGTTCTCCTACAACAGTAAGTTTATCAAATCTCCCAGTCATCCTTTATGCTCTGCCTCTGTTGTGATTCCTCTAGAAAAATAAAATATTTTACATTATCATTAAAACGATATATAAATAACAAGTAAAATTGAAGATCTGAAAGGTATTTTATTTATTATGACATTTTAAAAGTACCTCTTTGCTGTCCTGGAGATGTCATCTGGCATAAGGGAACCCCCAATATGGTAGTGATGGAGTTAAATTTCTCCGGTGAGAGAAATTAACCAACAAACCTCCAGAAGCAGTGAAAAAGGTTTCGTAAACAAATCCTCACAGGAACCTTTATGCTCTGGCCCTTGTGGTTTATACTTCTAGAAAAATAACAAATATTAAATTCTAATTAAAACAACATATAAAATAAGAAGTAAAATGGAAGATTTTAAAGGTATTTTATTTATTATAACATCTTAAATGTATATCATCATCTTTCCAAAGCAATAAATTAAGATCACTTGAATTTCAATCCTCTGTAGGAATTCAAACCACTTCTTTATACAAAATGCTTACAAGTGCATTAGCAACACGTACACTGTCTATCCTTACTATCTTCTAAGAAATTGTTTGATGCTTGATGCATATCTGCTGCAATGCAAGAAATAGCTGAGACTTGCTTTAACAATTTTTCTTTGAACCTGATATTTTCAAGAAAATTTTGTTTTTTTCTTTTTTTGATCCCTTGACATCATCAACATAATCATCTTTAAGATCATCAAAATCTTGATCTGACCTTTATTTTTTTTTTACATCTCAAATTGTTAATTTAACAGTATTATGACACAGGATGCCGTTGTACAGAACATTTGTATTTTTTTTCACATATTCCCATTTATGAATATTTTTTTATAATGAAAATTAATAAATAAGACAGTTTCACCCTGTTAAGTTACATTAAAAAAGTTGTCTATATTTTTCTGAAGCGATATGAGTAAACATAAATCAATTAAAATAACTTATTCCAGATTTATTATGAACAGGTGCTTGTGGTGGATTTTGATCCGCTCCTGGCTAAAATAAAAATGGCGTCGTTCCAACAGATGCTTCTTTCTCATCGTATTTTTCTTGTAATATACAACAAGTAGAAATATTATCTTGGATAATTTCGTTTAGTTTCATTGCATGCAGAAAAATATTCATTCGATTTTCACTAAAACATGACCGATTCTCTCAAGAAAGTGGAACTCTAGTCGAAAATTCTATGGCATGTCCTGTCGCACGACTGCTGTTTTGTGTGTTTTCAAAGACTTGAAATAAAATTTCTAGTGAGGCAGTTGCCTCATTACCGCAATGGAAGCTACTTATGCGGACAAAACAAAAAGAAAAAAATCATATAGAATGAGGCCCCTGAAGCCGCGAAAACAAGGTGGCACTAATGTTTACTCGGTCAGTACCATGCCGCATACGAAGTCCTATCGATAAACTACTGGCTAAGTTTATATTTCAGAGCAACACGTGCAACTATACTTAAATGTACATGTATTTACATTTAAGTACCTTCTAAAATTTCCTGGTAAGCCTCCACAGTCCCGTCAATTTCTTTTGATTTTGCGTGTTTGTGTTTACAAAACAAAGTAGCATGGTGCGTATGAATATGAAAAAGAAGTTCGATCTCTATGTTAGGCCTAAAATGTCATTTGTATAAACCCCAACGAACTTGGCACAGAAAAATTTACCAATATTTTATGCAATTAGTTTGAAAAATTTTAAAAATCGACAAGGCATATATACACATATAGGAATATGTGAAGTGACGAAATACACTTTAATTCTTCGGCGGTTTAAAATGCACTATCTTTTTTGTCGGACCGACACAATAAGGCTTGTCAATGAAAATGTTATTGTTTATACTTAAAATAAATTTCCTTTCAAAAAAGAAACATTGACATGTCTTCAATATATATGTTCGCTTTTATTTATGTAGAGTTTTTCAGGATGTGATACAATTTATGGTAGAAGGAACTGAATAAACGAGGTGTGTTATTTGGTTAAAATTAGGTCAACATTTGTAAGAACATAACTGAGTTGATGTCCATCAACTCGTAAAAATGAAGCAGTTCAAGTCGTTGTAAACACCATGCACTTAGTTATCATGACATACATAATAATAAGCAAAAAGTAAAAATTGTTACAAAAATAACTTCTACGCAGATGATTTTTTATCGTTTCCTATAGAAACAATTGGTACTTTTAACATTTTTAAGTTTCCTTATACGTTAGAATGTCCAGTTGGATCTTTCGGATGGAACTGTCATCAGAGATGTCCGTCGGGATATTATGGGCTATTGTGTAGGTCCGCCTGTGAGTGTCCTGCCTCTGACTGTCATAATGTTACTGGATGCATTCGTGGTAATTCTTTCATTCAGGGGATAACTATTGGTACACCATTGATGTAAAGGAATTAAAATAACGTATTTTTTTTCAAAAAGCATGAGCTCAACTTGATCTTTGATACAATTTCATTAATTTTTATATTAATTTAATCAGAAAAAAGAACTAGTTTTCCTTCTTTATCAACCGGCACTACATATAAAACAATCAAAATAAGTGAATGGACACACATAGCGGGAAATCTTCAAAACACGACAACACCCCGTCCGTTTCCAGCAAAACAACATGTTCAAAATAAAAATATTAACCATCACGATGACACATGGATAGCTCTAAGCTCTTTACTGATTGGTACGATGGTAACAATCATTCTGATTGGATGTTTTCTGTATTTCCGTTCTCGGTAAGCTAATAGATTTTATGTTTCCAAGATGATATTATATACAAACTAATTATTTATTTAAACGTCTTAAAATAAGGATTTATCAGTTACTACTGTTTAAACTTCGAGTGCTTTGGTTCTGGTGTTTCGAAGGTCCGTGTTTGCTCTGCTCCTATTTTGTATTGTTTAATTTCAGGAATAAGACTAAATAATGTTGCATTTCTATCCATTACTATTACAGAAAGAAACATTCAACTTCTCAACGAGGACCATCACCCACCATCCACAGTCACCACATTAAACCGATGTTAAGATGACGATACCTATATGGAAATACGCGGTACGGTGTTCTCAAATTTCAAGTGCATGCTCAGAAACATGCACAAATACAGTAGACAATAAAGAGAAAGAAAACGTTGCTTCCAAAGAGCTACAAAAAGTTTCTAGAAATACAAATTTGTACGGGAAATGTTCCTTTGAAAATGAATATGACCATGTTAAGCTAAGAGTAAAATCAAGCATTCCTGAGTTGTCTCATCAGAAATTTGAAAATGGAAAAGATCTGTATTATGTCGTTCTCTCAGATGAGGGTCGATTGCGAGAACAGTTTACATTTCATGACGAAAGCAGCAAATCTTTCACTTTATCTTTCAGTTCGACAACAGTTTAACTAAAATTACAGCAACATTCATACAGTTTATGCCGTGTAAAATCAGAAAATGAATTAAAAGATGCTAACGTTACAAATGAAAAAGAAAAGAAGTCAATTAAATCATCTTCAGACATTTCAGTGTCAACAAAAGATCCCGGAGTTAAGGCGGGCAGTAGATCGTACAGACTGGCTCATTCATTGTGCCTTAATGATTTAAGTTTAAATGACGAAGGGACATTAGGAAGAAAGCCATTCAGTAGTGTTACACTGGAAGTTAAAAACGATTTAGAAAGAAAGAACCCAGCGAATTTGATAAACAGTCGATATAGCTATGTTCAAAATTAGTAGGTTGAGAAAAACAACGATATGGTTGATACAGTGTAATTATCAAAAATAGATATTCTAAACATAAAAAGTTTTTTTTTTCTAATTTGTTTGTGATGTTTTTTGTCATGAAAGATTGATTGATAAAATTGTTTAAACTAATTATTGACAGTCATGCAATATATATAGCAGAAGACTTTTTGTGATATTTCGTACATACCGTTAACTCATTAAGTCTGACATTTAAATTCGGAAACCATTACCAAAACAAAAGACCGAAAATTCCATACCATGAACGACCTTATAAGTATGTACATCAACAAGCAAAATTTCCTGTTGCAAAGAGTTCTTTTTTAGAATTCGGCCCCAATCAACACCGAATTACGTAACAACTAAAGATCTAGAAACCAAGCTTCCAGTCGACCCCAAAGTTATGTTACGGTTCCGTAATTATTCCCGTTACTGTATAAGTAACATTTTCTGTAGAAATACATAGTACAAGTTAAACAAAAACTCCCTGCAATATATATTGGTCCATAAAATGACAAATTCATGTTTAATTTATTGTATGTTTAATTCCATGTATATTTACCAAGTGTACAATTGGGACGAGGTCGGTAATTAGTGACACCCGAATTTCCTCGACGTCTTTAATTCCCAAGTCACGCTTGAACTGTTTATGATTGTTTTGTTTATGCTTACAAAGTCCATCAGCGATAAGTATGAATGTTTCCCACAATAATTATCCGCGCCCTAGGGTGCGTGTTTCCTTTCGTCGGTTCGATCGGCATGGCAGCATATCAACTAACAAGCATGGCGGGTATTTTCACTTTGTCGTGACGTCACGACAATCGAGCCCGATGCCAATATAAGCCAGTGCAAATTGACTGACAGTCAGAATGGGTTTAGGATAGGTTAGAGTAGGTTAGATCATCGCATCGCCAGCATGGCTGGGAGCGATATCGATGAGAAATTACTGTGACATAATTAATTAATTAATTTTTGGGAGCTGATGAATTTTGTAACACATTTTATTATTACTTTTTACTATTTATAGTGAATTAGCCTGTGGGAGAAAATTAGTGGGAGGTAAAATAACTCTCCCATAACTATACCTGACTATAATATAATTGTATAGCAAAGAACTACCAATATTTTGGGAAAAGATAAATACTTTTATGCTTTTGTAAATTTATATTTTATTCCCTAAAACATAAATCTCCCATTTGAGAATATTTTATTCCCATTCTGGGAGAGAAATAATATCTCTACGGGAGTAAGAAATAGGGATAAATATTCAAAGAGATTGTGCAAATTAAATACAACAAACAATAATAAATTTTTATAAACTTTAATCCTGACTCATAGTTCTTTGTTCAATATACAGAATTGGGAGACCCACAAGTTGTCTCAAGGGAGAAAACCCCTGAACGGCAACAGTTATAAATCTCTCAAATAAAAAACTTTCACTAAATGAAATTAAAATTCTTGAAAGGGGACTAAAATTCACACCAACACCTCGCAGAGATAATACAGAGGAATTAACCAATGATATAGAGGCTTTTTGTAGAAGATTAAGATTAGCGGAATTTTTCTTAGATGAGGAAAACAGTGATGAGTCTATTGTATCAAATCCGAGTAAATTTAACCCACCCAAGGGAAGAAACTATAACCTGGATAATTTCATCGAACATGTTTCTAAATACCATTTGAAAATTTAAAGACATCATTATTATAAAAGAAGCTATATGCAGTATGAATAAGGATTATTATAAAAATTTATGCCTTTCAATACTTGAAGATGAAACATACTGTTGTGAGGTGTGTATTGTTTCATCATGTATATTATTAGTAACATTAAGTTCTTGAACAATATGTTTAGTAATTTTTTCTAGAACATTCTTGAACTTTATTCATGTCCAGAACTTTCCAGGAATATCATGTACTTACAACTTCTAGAATATTCTAGATTTATATTACTGTATAAATATCCTGTCAATTCGATGCATAGATAGCACTGGTCGTATAAGCATCATTGAGGTATTACTGGGATAGAATTTCACTGGGACATTGTGTGCAGCAACGGACACTCTGATGTATGTATTTTTAGATTTTTGCTAAGTTTGTAATTAGTGATTTGTAGATTACTGTAAATAAATTATTGTTAAGTTTAAACTGTGTGATTGATCTTTGCTGGCATTTAGGGTTATTCTGACCCATAACAGAATTGGGGGCTCGTCCGGGATAAAGAATTTCTTGCACTTTTGCAGTTTATTGTCAGAATTTTGTTTATTGAACCATTAAATTTAATTATAAGCCAGCAGAAATCAACATGGTGTTTTCGGTCACAGACTTTCTTAGTTCACCAAGTGTACAGGTTTTTGATACGTTAAAAAAGGATGACTTGATCGCATTAGGTTTGCATCTTGGGTTAGATGTTAAATCTTCTCAGAAAAAGCAAGATATTAGAATTAAGGTTGCAAACAAACTAGTTGAAGAAAACATCTTTGGAAAATACGATCTTCCAGAATATACAGTTAAATCAGAGTTAGAATCTTATAAAATGTCAGAATTTCAGTATCAAGTAGAGTTAGAGAAAATGCGATTTGAACGAGAAAAATTAGAAAGGGAAGAACGAGAGCGTGAGCGTAAATTTGAATTAGACAAATTAGAAAGAGAAAGAGAAGAGCGAGAAAGAGAAAGACAAGAGCGAGAAAGAGAGCGTGAAATGAACTTTGAATTAGAGAAATTAAAATTACAGAACCAACCAGGACCGTCAGTTGTCAAAACTGAATTTGACGCAGCAAAAAATGTTAGGTTAGTTCCGAAATTTCAAGAAAAATCTGTAGACAAATATTTTCCTCAATTTGAAAAAGTCGCAGAGAATCTTAAATGGCCACAACACGTTTGGTCAACAATGTTACAAAGTGTACTGGTTGGTAGAGCAGCTGAGGTATACTCTGCACTAGGGGTAGCTGAAAGTTTAGACTATGAGATGGTCAAAGCAGCAATATTAAAAGCCTATGAATTAGTACCTGAAGCGTATAGACAAAAGTTCAGAAAGTATAGGAAGTTTGATAATCAAACATTTGTTGAATTTTCACGAGAGAAAGAAGATTTATTCGATCACTGGTTTAGATCTAAGAAACTTGATAAAACTTTTGCTAATTTGCGCCAAGTCATCCTGGTAGAAGAGTTTAAGGAATGTGTTTCTCAAGATTTGAAAACACATTTAGAAGATAAGAATGTGAAAACTCTTGAAGAGGCAGCAGTCATATCTGATACTTACGCTCTGTCTCATAAAAAGAATTTTGTATCAAGATCTCAGACTAGCAGTAATTCTACCAATTCAGACACATATAAAAAGAGTGGTTCAGGGTCTCAGTCTTTCACAAGTTCCCAGTCTCCATCCCAAGGTGGTTCTAAGTCCGGTCCAGGACGTTTTGAAGGATCTTCTGGAATAGGGTCGCTTCCTACTTGTAGTTATTGTAAGGAAAAAGGTCATCTGATCAGTGAATGCTTTAGACTTAAGAGAAAAAATGACTTTGATAAAACTCAGCCACATGCTTGTGCTGCAGTTAGAGGTGATAGAGAAACCTTAGGTTCGATTTGTTCTGACACTCCTGATGTCCAGGGTTCACAGTCCAGTTCTATTGATTCTATGGAGGATTATAAGCCCTTTATGTCTCAGGGATTTGTTTCACTCGGTGACTCTAGCGAAATAAAACCTGTCCAGATTTTGAGAGATACTGGTGCTGCACAGACATTATTGTTAGAGGGCGTGCTTCCTTTGTCTGAGCAGACTTCTACTGGTGGGTCAGTTTTATTACAGGGTGTGGAGCTAGGCGTCATTGATGTTCCCCTGCATAGAATTAGTTTGAAGTCAGATTTAGTTACTGGACCTGTTATCGTAGGTGTTCGACCTACTCTTCCCGTTCCAGGCATTTCTTTGTTGTTAGGCAACGATTTAGCTGGTGGGAAGGTTGTACCTGATCCTATAGTTTGTGAGAAAATCACTTCCAATGTCATGTGCGATGATGAAGATGATGACATTTATCCAGCCTGTGCTGTTACTAGAGCGATGGCCAGAAGACGAGAAATGGAGGCAGACCATACTCAAGCCTTTGACGAGACGAATTCCTCTGTTGATATTGATTTGAATGACACTTTCTTATCTGACCTTGATGGCACTCAAACAAACATGGAACCACACAATATCAAGAAGTCGGTGACGAAGGAACCTTTATCAAAATTTAGTGGTAATGAAGATGAGTCAAATCTACCAGAAAGCCAAGGCAAGGACATCCTCAGCCGAGAACGTTTACTCTCTGAACAACATAAAGACCCAGATATCATTCAACTTAGTAAGAGGGCACTCCCACCAGAAGAGGCTACTAAAGTTGGAGAATGCTTCTATATGAAAGATGGCATCCTTATGCGAAAATGGCGACCACCTGACGCTTCCCCAGATGAAATGTGGCGTGTTGTTCACCAGATAGTGGTCCCAGCTGCTTATCGTCGAGATGTCATGAGTTTAGCTCACGATACACCTATGGCTGGTCATTTAGGTATCAATAAGACTTATAATAGGATTTTGAGTCATTTTTATTGGCCTAAGCTAAGGAAGGATGTTTCTGAGTTTTGTAAGTCGTGTCATGTCTGTCAGATGGTAGGTAAACCGAATCAGAAGATACCATCTGCTCCTCTCCAACCAATTCCAGCTTTTGAAGAACCGTTTAGTCGAGTGTTGGTGGATTGTGTAGGACCTTTGCCTAGGACCAGATCTGGGAACCAGTATTTACTTACCATTATGTGTACATCCACTCGATTCCCTGAAGCCATACCTCTTAGGAATATAAAGGCAAAGAGCATAGTTAAGGCCCTAACCAAGTTCTTCAGTTTTGTAGGAGCACCAAAGGCAATTCAGTCGGATCAAGGCTCAAATTTTATGTCGGGGTTGTTCCAACAAGTCATGCATGAGTTGGGTATTAGGCAGTATAGATCAACTGCTTATCATCCTGAGTCCCAGGGAGCGCTAGAACGTTTTCATCAAACCCTAAAAACAATGCTGAAGACCTATTGTTACCAGTATGAGAAAGACTGGGATGAAGGGGTTCATCTTGTACTATTTGCTGCACGAGAGGCAGTTCAGGAGTCTCTTGGGTTTAGTCCTTTTGAATTGGTGTTTGGTCATACGGTTAGGGGTCCTTTGAAATTGTTGAAGGAAAAGTGGCTGACTGAGACTAGTGATCTTAATCTTTTAGATTATGTGTCTGATTTCAAAGAAAAACTTTACAATGCTTGTAAGTTAGCACAAGAAAATTTGAAGAGTTCTCAGATGAAAATGAAAATGTGGTATGACAAAGATGCCAGAAATAGGGTGTTTAAGCCAGGTGATAAGGTTCTTGTATTTTTACCTATTCCTGGTCAACCTTTACAGGCCAGATTTTATGGCCCTTATGAAATTGAAAGCAAGATCAGTGATGTAAACTATGTAGTTAAGACACCAGGTCGACGTAAAGAGAAACGGGTTTGTCACATTAACATGTTAAAAGAGTATTTTGAAAGGTGTGACCGAAATTCTGTAAAACCAGTTTCCACTTTAGCCAATGCTAAGACTGTTCAAAATTGTATTGAGAGTGATACGAGTGTAGAGATGAATGAGAAAGATTGTAATCAGAGTGTCCGCTTGAAAAACTCAGAAAGTTTTGGCAAATTTTGATGCCAAACTTGAACATTTGAACATTCACCAAAAAGAACAAGTTAAAAACTTGATGAATGAGTATCATCAAATCTTCTCGGATGTTCCAAAGAAAACTAATGCAGCTTGTCATGATGTCATAGTTGGCGACGCTCTGCCTATCAAACAACATCCGTACCGTCTCAATCCAATAAAATTGCAGTACCTAAGAAGGGAAGTGCAGTACATGTTGGACAATGACATTGTTGAACCTAGTAAAAGTAATTGGAGCTCACCATGTATTCTTGTACCAAAACAGGACGGTACCTACCGATTATGTACAGACTTTAGAAAGGTGAATTCTGTTACCAAAACTGATTCATATCCAATACCTAGAATCGATGACTGTATTGACAAAATTGGAGACGCGAAATTTGTCAGTAAATTTGACCTGTTGAAAGGCTACTGGCAAGTACCGTTAACAGAAAGAGCAAAAGAAATATCTGCTTTTGCTACACCAGATGGACTTTACCAGTATAAAGTAATGCCTTTTGGCATGAAAAACGCACCGGCTACATTCCAAAGGATGATTCACTCCCTTCTTCAAGACCTTGAGGGATGCGAGGCCTATATTGATGATGCCATCATATACAGCGACACATGGGACGAACATCTCCCAATCATGCGTGCTTTATTTGACATTTTAGCTAAAGCAAACTTAACTGTGAACCTTGAGAAGAGCGAATTTTGTCATGCCTATGTAGAGTATTTAGGTCATAAAGTAGGTCAAGGTTATGTTACACCTATTATGGCTAAAGTGGAAGCTATTGCAAAGTTCCCGATTCCTACAAACAAGAAAGAGTTAATGAGGTTTTTGGGCATGGCTGGGTTTTACAGAAAATTTTGTCCAAATTTTTCCTCAGTTGTAAGTCCACTTACAAATCTTTTACAAAAGAGGGTTAATTTTGAATGGACAAAGGACTGTGAAAAATCCTTTCATAAAATCAAATCTGTCCTTATGAGCAATCCAGTTCTGTCAACTCCAGATTTTTCTAAGCAATTTAAGCTTACTGTTGACGCTAGTGATGTTGGAATCGGGGCAGCTTTGTTTCAAGAACATAGTGATAAGGTAGATAGAGTTGTTTCTTATTTTTCAAAGAAACTTACAAAATGTCAACAAAAGTATTCCACCATTGAAAAGGAATGCCTTGCTTTGTTGTTAGCCTTACAGCATTTTGATGTTTATCTGAATGTTACTTTGCATCCAATTCTTGTATATACGGATCACAACCCCCTGACATTTTTGCATAAATTGTCAAACAAAAATCAAAGACTGACTAGATGGAGTTTGTTGTTACAAGAATACAACATAACAATTAAGCATATCAAAGGCAAAGACAATGTTATTGCAGATGCCTTGTCCAGAGTATCATAAACAAATTAGATTTTTGTATTAATGTACATATATTTCATTTTGACAATGTAAGTTTTCATTGACATTCAAACTTTTTAAGGGGGGAGGTGTTGTGAGGTGTGTATTGTTTCATCATGTATATTATTAGTAACATTAAGTTTCTTGAACATTCCAGAGTGGTCAATATGTTTAGTCATTTTTTCTAGAACATTCTTGAACTTTATTCATGTCCAGAACTTTCCAGGAATATCATGTACTTACAACTTCTAGAATATTCTAGATTTATATTACTGTATAAATATCCTGTCAATTCGATGCATAGATAGCACTGGTCGTATAAGCATCATTGAGGTATTACTGGGATAGAATTTCACTGGGACATTGTGTGCAGCAACGGACACTCTGATGTATGTATTTTTAGATTTTTGCTAAGTTTGTAATTAGTGATTTGTAGATTACTGTAAATAAATTATTGTTAAGTTTAAACTGTGTGATTAAGACTGATAGTAGCAGGGCCATCTTGTGAAACACATAGAATATTCGAACATCCCACATGAACTAGGACTAGAAGCCATTGAACATTGGATTGAAGAATTCCCAGAATTACTACAACTTCGTTTTTCAAAAACGTTTATCCTAGAAAGTTTAAAATTCATATTGGAAAATAACTTTATGAACTTCGATGGAACAACCTACAGACAAAAACTTGGAACAGCTATGGGAACCAAAGTTGCCCCAACATATGCCACACTTACGTTGGGATACCTTGAGGAAAAATTATACAAAACCGTGGAAGAAAATTTCGGTGTTGAGTGCAAACATTTTATTCAAAACTCCTGGAAACGATATTTGGATGATTGTTTTATAATCTGGACCAAATCTACCGATGAATTACGAAGTTTCTATGATATTTTAAACAACATGAACCCCAACTTAAAATTTACAATGGAGAGTGACGAAAACAAGTTACCATTTTTAGATGTTATGGTCATGAAAAAAGAAGGGAAAATCGTAACCGATGTATATTACAAGGCTACGGACACAAAACAATACCTTCTCTACGATTCCTGCCATCCCAAACACATCAAGAACAACATTCCATATAATTTAGCTAGGCGACTCTGTACCATAATATCGGACAAGGATATTTTAAGTGTCAGACTTAATGAGTTACGGGAATTATTAAAACAAAGGCATTATCCAACCTTACTAATTGAAAAAGGAATAGACAACGCCAAACTACATGACAGAAACAGCCTACTTCAGATACAAGAAAAACCCGCAAAAAATCTCATTCCCTACGTATCAACACACAATCCAAAAAATCAAGAATTTTTCCAAGTCATCAAATCCAACATGCCAATTTTAGAGAATGATCCAAGGATTAAAGACGTATTCAGTGAATTTCAGCTGATCAAAAGTAAAAGACAGAGCCCATCCTTAAAGAAGATTTTAACACGAGCCAAATTTAACAATACAGAGGAAACAGCTGGTGCTAAAAAATGTCAACATCCAAGATGTGGAACCTGTCCCTTTTTACAGGAAACCGAACAATTTATTTTTAAAAATGGAAGAAAATTCGTTATCCATTCTTCTTTTACCTGCGAAAGTTCAAATCTAATATATGTCATGACATCCCAGCTAACACAAAAACATTTTAAAAATGTTTTTAAAACATTTTCAAAATGTTGCGAAAACATTTTTAAAAATGTTTTAATCACGTGATTTTGTATGGTTTTTTAAACGTTTTTAAAACATTTTAGTGAAATATTTCAGCAAAATGTTGTCAGAACATTTTCTTAAAATGTTGCAAAAACATTTTCAATAATGTTTTAATCACGTGAATTTGTATGGTCTTTTAAACGTTTTTAAAACATTTTAGTGAAATATTTCAGCAAATGTTTCTGGAACATTTTCTTAAAATTTTACGAAAACATTTCTGAACAATGTTGTAATCACGTGATTTTGTATGGTTTTTTAAATGTTTTTAAAACATTTTACAAAATATTTCAACAAATGTTATCATAACATTGTTATAAAATGTAACAAAAACATTTTCAAAAATGTTTTTTTTCACGTTTAATTTGTTTGGTTTTTAAAACGTTTTCAAAACATTGACGTCGAGGTTACAAAAGTATTTTTAGTGAAATTTTATTTTTCTCATTAAATAATGATGTATTTATATTTTAAAAGAAATAAACACAAATTATATTTAATTTTTGAGCCTTTAATACAAACCCATATTCAATATGTTAATCACATTAAAACTCCATTCTCGGTACAAGTTTTAATTTATTTTCTTTCAAGTCACCGGGTTTTTAAAGGGTGAAAACGGCGTCTAATCCATTCACTGAATTTTAAAAGAACAGAATCACAGAAATCCTATGTTCACAGTTTAGGTCGAACAGAGCGGCGCGGATCCATAAGACTTAGTTAGAATCACATACACTGAAAAGGCTGATAAGGAATCCGCCCCTCGGAACGAATAGCACAACCTGTAAAGATAAGGAAAATTGTATTTGTATCAGCGTTTTACATCTAATTATCTTGAGATGATCAATGAAAGTATACAAAAAATATTTTAAATAATTATATCAAATTTAAGTTCTTTCCTCATTTGCATTGAAAAAAGCAGAAAAATAATTACTATGACAACATAATTAAAGAGTAATAGTATTTACGTACACCTTTGCCTTCACCAAAGGCGGGTCTTTTGAATGGGGGAATTTGAAAATACGGATGATGCAATCAACACCATGCTGTAAAGAAATTTCATTTTTAAATCAACATATTGTTTGATGATTTTGAAACATTCCACAAAGACAACGAATACTTGAATCAAGGATATAATTGTGTTGAATTAAGAATGAGATATTCAAATCAAATACATGTGTATAACCTTAACGCTTTGTCATTTCTTAATGCTACATACATTTGTACAAAGTTATTCATCATGCACTGGTAGTATAAAAGTCAATTTTAAATGATCTTTTAAAGTCTATGATAAAGGAATAATTCTTACCATTCAAAGTTAATAAATCCCGAGGTTATTATTGTTGTTTTATGGTGCAAAGTCTTCTCATTCAAATCGGCACGGAGTAAGCGCGCACATCCTGTTTACCAGAATTCAAAATTTGGCCTAGATAAGCTGCAAACCACTATACTCTGTAACGCGCTGCCCAGCAGGAAAATTGCATAATAAGTTATCATGACACTGAAACTGACCAGTGTGCCAATCCCTATCTAATGCCTCAGAGTAAAATCCTGGGAGTGGATCACAGATTTGATGAAGAACATTTTAAAGAAAAAACATGAAGAGTTTTATCAAATGCTTTTGATTTTTTACATTTATTTATATTCTAAATTTTGTGTTTGCCTATTCTTTCATTTATTGATTTTTTGATTTGTTTTAATTAAAGGACTTTATATATGTCTGTTTAATCAATAAGCCAAAACTAGAAATCATTATAAAATGCCGGAAAAAACCTTTCAATCAAAAAATTACTAAAATTCCTCATTTCAACACTATTCTTTCTATATATTCTTTTTTTTCTTCATAAACTAAATTTTAGGAAAATCGCAATCATACATCATTTGAATGTTTTAAGAACATTTTGAAAATAATATCTAAAAAATGTTGCAGCAATGAAAAATGAAGGCTTTAAAAAAGGAAAACACATTAAATTGAATGTTCTAAAATTATTCTTACAACATACTCTTAAAGTTAATAAATGAATTTAAATTGTGCCGCAATTACACAAATGTTTCAGAAACATTTTGAAAATGTTTCCAAAAAATGTTACAAAAACTATAAATGTTTCAATTGTAGTGAAAATAATTATTTCAGTTAATGTTTTAAATAAACATTTTCACTGCCTAGGCCGAAAAATATCCGGAATTTAATGTTGATAACTAACAGCGATATTAAGAATGTTTTAAAAATATTTTAAAAATGTTCCTTACAATTTTTTTCAGAAACGTATAGGCAATGTTTCCGTCTTACAGAAAAAGAATGTTTCATTTCATGTTTTAAGAACGTTTTTAAAACGTTTTATAAGATCTTTAATATTTGGAAGCTATACATACCCTTAAAATAATTTTAAGAAAAATGTTCCTTAAATGAATTAAGAATGTTTCAAAAACATTTTGACAACGTTCCTTCCAAATGTTTCAGAAACGTATTCATGCAATGTTTCAGATTTATGGAAAAAGAATGTTTCATTTCATGTTTTTAGAACGTTTTTAAAACGTAATATAAAAATCTTTGACATTTGAAAGCTAAACATACCTTTTGAAACATTTTAAAAACGTTTCAAAAATATTTTAGAAAAATGTTTCAAAAGGATTTAATCATAAGCTTCTTGAAAACATTTTAAAAATGTTTTTAAAATGTTATATAGAGAAGAGGAAATGTTTTAAAAATGTTTTTAAAATGTTTAGTCTGAAATGTTTCGAAAAAACCTTTTTACAACACCAATAAAATGTTTTGAAAATGTTTCGTGCTACCTGGGATGTTCAGGATGCGGCGAGAATTATATTGGCCAAACCGGGGACACCCTTAGACACCGTATGACGGTCCATCGTCAACAGATTCGCCAAACTGAATACCAGTGCACTGCCGTGAGCGGACATATCAGAACATGTGCTGAAAACATTTTTCCGAATTTTACAGTACTTCCTATATACAAGTTCTATAACAAGACTTCCGAAAAGGAACGTGAAACCAAGGAAAAACATTTTATTTCATTGTTTAAACCAAAGCTAAACGCCCTGTCATAATAGACAATTTACAATTTTCCCGCATTATTTGTCTAACTGTTAACGTCGTAACATAATGACGTCATAATGAACTATACTAAAGCGCAACAGTTTTGACGTTACATGACGTCACAATATACTTTGAATTGTTTGTATCTATAGCAATATGTCAAAACTCCTGATGATACAATTGAAACCGGTAGAGTTTTAATCGGCGTTTTGTTATTTTTTAATATTTAAATACTTGTGTGGTTTTTTCTCATCAATTTTCTGGATTATATATATATATATATATATATATATATATATATATATATATATATATATATATTTTAAGGAATCACTGTCTAGTTTTGAGGATATGCAAGGGCATCAACAATAGTGGGAAACATGGGATAATTTGCATAACGGGCGAAGCCCGTTATGCTAAAATTATCCCATGTTTCCCACTATTGTTGATGTCCCTGGCATACCCTCAAAACTAGACAGTGATTCCTTATATTTCCATTTTTACTTGAAATAACCATCATAAAATAAATCGAAATACCGTCTAATTGAGTAGATTTGAAATGCACAAGGTCCCATGACGTCAAATTTTACTATAAAAAAATAGTCCCAAAAACACGAAACAAATTTATTGACTATTTATATTTACCGTAGTCAAATATCAATATTTATAAAATAAACAACAAAAGAATTTTAAATGATGATCAAAGAAATCTTGTTGACTTTAATTATATATATGTGACCTAGATTTAGGTTGTCGGAAGCACGAACATGAATAGGCACTATGTCACTTCTCCGCCGCCATATTGAATGCAATGTTGCATGGTCAGGAAACCGATTTGTATGGATGTTATAATAACAGAAGAAGTTGAGTTGCTTAAGAAGTCGAATGTTAATGACTAAGGGACGATGTCTGTATCAGATGATGGAGTACGTGCAGATCCTTGTGGCAATGTCAATTTCTCCACGTGGCTGTTACGGAAGTGGTGTTCTCGGACTCGCGAGGCCTCGGTCATAGTGGACAGCGTTGCACAAGTGACTTGCTTTCGAGCCAAAGATAATTCATGAATTATTTTGTTTGTTAAAAAAATATATATCATATCAAATTACTTAGTAAACAATTAAAACATCTTTTTTTTCTTGAGTATATTTATACGCCAGTGATACACATGCAGGTTGACACCTGACCTTTCAGTGATAGAGAAGTATACATACCACAGGGTATTATCATGAAATAAACAAGTTACACTTGTAGTGTTTATCATAGAGAAAACAATTGGAAATGGAAATATATATATATATATATATATATATATATATATATATATATATATATATATATATATATATATATATATATATATATATATATATATATATATATATATATATATATATATATATATATATATATATATATATATATATATATATATATATATATATATATATATATATATATATATATATATATATATATATATATATATATATATATATATATATATATATATATATATATATATATATATATATATATATATATATATATATATATATATATATATATATATATATATATATATATATATATATATATATATATATATATATATATATATATATATATATATATATATATATATATATATATATATATATATATATATATATATATATATATATATATATATATATATATATATATATATATATATATATATATATATATATATATATATATATATATATATATATATATATATATATATATATATATATATATATATATATATATATATATATATATATATATATATATATATATATATATATATATATATATATATATATATATATATATCCAAATTTGAAAATTTCACAGTGTCCGGTTTTTATATAGGTAAAATTAAAATAAAAAAGGCAACACAGATTAAAACGTTAGCGCTTTCATTACATCTTCTGACGTTTTACAAATGCATTCTTTATCCTGACTGCAATGTCTTACAAAACTATTAATACTTTAAAAATCATTATCTATAATTGAATCTGACAGCAAGCAATTAAATGCTTGCAGTTTGTTCACACCTTTGAAACCAAATCCGACATGTGTTTATACTCTTAGCCGGAGAACATCGAAAGGTTACACTCTGTGTGAAAGTTTTATCAGAAATCAAATTAAATCAAACTGTTAAGACTGGGATTAAATTTTTGAATGAAATATTTCTCTTTTTCTCTTCTTTCTGTTATATTGTCTTTAAAAAGTTTATAAAAAGGGAACACTTTAAACTGTCCTTGTCCGCATCTATCAATGTGTTCGCTGAGTTTGATCTTACGGTACTCAGGAACTTGAATATGCTGTTTATGCACGCGAATTCTGGCTCTCAATGTGGTCCCCGTTTCACCGATGTAGAATTGGTTGCATCCTCCGCAAGTAATAACATGTATTAAATTTTTGGACTCACATGTCATGTCTGAATTAATAAAGAAATCTTTTCCTCTTGTGCCACATCCGCGATGTGGCACATGTTCTGTTTTAAGAGAAGGAACATCATTTAATTTCAGAGGAAAAGATTTCTTTATTAATTCAAAGCGCTAACGTTTTAATCTGTGTTGCCTTTTTTATTTTAATTTTACCTATATATATATATATATATATATATATATATATATATATATATATATATATATATATATATATATATATATATATATATATATATATATATCATTAGAAACAGACGATTGGTGTCATGATTTTCAGAGTGTGGTTGAAATTAAGTTTGATGAAAATGACGTCGTCAAACGCGTAACCGGCGCACGGAGATGTAATAAATTGTTTTGAATAGGGTTTGTGGACATCAGAGACGGGGAAAAGGAGTAAAGAAGTAACATTACAAACCAAATTTGACCTTTTGATCTTTACCTAGGAGTTTGATCAAATTTAACATGAAAATTTTAAACTTTTACTTTGGACATATCTTTTGAACAGTATGTACCAGGACATTTATACTTCACATATGTAATGTTTGTAAAAGGCCTTTCATTGGATACCAACAACCTTGACCCTTTGACTTTGACCTTGTAGATTTCCGTACTTGTGAAAAAATGTAACCTTAGTCATAACTTTTGACGATAAGGGATAGGGCTTTTAAATACCATATATGTAATCCTTATGAGAAGACTTTTCATTGGATACCAAGAACTTTGACCCTTTGACCTCGACCTTTGAGATTGACCTACTTTAAAAAAGCAAACCTTGACCATAATTTTCAAAGAGTTTGGCTAGTACATTCATACTTTACATACTTGATTCCTTTGACAAAACCTTTCATTTGATAAAAAGAACTTTGACCATTTGACCTTGACCTTGGAGTTTGACCTACTTTTTAAAAAACTGAACGGTGGATATAACTTCGCGTAATACATAAGTATTCTATGTGGCAAGACCTTTCATTTGAAATTGGCTCATTTTCAAATTTCACAATTGTTTTCCTCTGAGAATACCCTACTTTTGATACCAATCAATTAAATTTGCATTTAAGAAAAGCTTAATGTTTGCATGTTAAATACGGAGGCATCAGTGTTTCACAAACACATCTTGCTTATGTTACTTTTGTTCTGTTTTGGAAAAATACGAAAAATTTGATAATTTTATACAGATTGGCTAGCATGCTATGTGCATGTAAGGTGTACGTCTACACTTGTCGGCTCTCTACAGCAAAATACATTGAACTGATTAGGGATCTGCTCCTTATATACAGGTTGTAGGGAGAGCTTTGAACAACGGGAAATATGGCGGACTACGCCTATTTACGAGTACTGTTCATCATAACATGTATCTGATACATTTAATCCATTCTGACAAGGTGTCAACGTATTCATTTTCATATCTGGCCCATCGTCTGGCGTAACTTTTAACAAAACCTATAATATTTATGAAATTCCGACGCCATTTGAAGGATCGGGGTTCTCCATATAGGGTGAATTCACCATGCATCGGATACCCTTGTACTTCAAGAAGTTCTAGTGATATCGCTACCAACGTAAAATTATCAAAATGGAGTTATCCACTTTGTTTGTGATTAAAATATCAATTTGGGACACAATTATATGCCCTTTATTGAGAAAATGTCCTCAAAAATCGAGTTTTTGGTGATAACTCAAAATTCAACATGGATCGGACATTGTTTACCATGTATCGGACAGACGGTATTTTGACAGAAAAATATCATATCTTTTATCAAAGTGCTTTAAAATGCTTGATATGGATATATTTTTATCTTTTATCTAAGAAATAACTCTCAACTTAAATTTAATTGACGATATCGTTGCACAAATAAAGAACGATTCTAATGCAATTGTTTTGTAAAACACTCTTTGATTGGCTAATGCACTGATGTTTGAAGCAGTAAAACGAGCATTAACGAGCGTGAAAGCTTTTTCATTGTGACGTCATAATAGAGCGACGCAAAAATACAATGCTCCGTGACGTATTTTATGTATCAAAATTCAACAAAATAAGATGTAAACAACAAAATGCATGGATTGCATTAGAATGGGAATAACGTAACTTCTAATTTTTTATTTGCGACCGTTAATGCTGATTTAACGGTCGCAAACATCCGTTTTACCGGCTCCGCTTACGCGTCGCAAATACCAAATTAGAAGATACTTATTCCCTAAATCAAGAGACCTCAGTCTGCCTTCGAAATACTTTAAAATGATTATAATGCGGAAATTCGCTCCCTTTTTTCATGGTTTATCATACTCCGGTTTGTAGAAATAAACTGAGTCAAATTCAAGACGTCATATATCATTAACTTGTATTTTGACTGAAAACAACTGGGTTTTGTATGAAAATGGTAGTGCTTACCTTTGCATCGGAAAGTGTCCGATGCATGGTTAATTTGTGTCCGTTGTACGGTAAAATGAACATACTAGTGAAAACCAGCTCTAAAAAGAATTACACGAACTTTGAAGTGAAATTTCTTTAAAATTTATGTAAAATTACCAATCTTTGACTAAAGTTTATTTACCAAAGTCTGACTCGTTCCGTTGAAATCGAATTTTAAGAACGATAACTCTAAAAATCGCAAAATCATAAATTTCTGGTTATTCCCCTTTGATGGTGTAAAATATGACGTTACTTCAAGGCCATTCTCGGGGTATTTATATCACAACATGATAATAACAATCGTTATCATTAAAAAATTTAAATCTTCAGCTTCTAGACAGACACAAATAAATACACGGAACTCTTAAGTTGAAAAAGAATTTATTGTCTAAAGTTGTCCGAAGCAAGGTATGTGTCCGATGCATGGTGAATTCACCTTAGATAGTTTTTGATAGGCCTGTATTTAGTGAAAGTTGCCTCCCGTTGGTCACCATATTGGAGGTCGACTCCTTTATTTTCCCTCTTTGTCTTACCAAGTTTAAGAGTTTGTAGCATAAATATTTGAGGGAAAAACTTTAATATGTAATTTTTTTTAAATAAAGGGGGCTTCCAAAAATTTATTTACTTCAGAAAAATAGTGATTTCTTATTCAAAATAGCAAGTATAAAAATTTTTAATTGGTTGAACAATGAAGGATTATGAGCATTTGGACCTCCAGTATGGCGGCCAACGGGAAATAACTCTCGCTAAAATCAGGCCTATCGAAAATTATCTATTTAGGACCTTCTATAATAAGTGATCTAAGGTCCTCATTATAGACCATTTTTACGTCACACGTCTCCAGCGGGACTTGAGTTATATGGCAAAGAAGAACGTTAACACGATGGCGGAGTATGTTTCAGATACTGGGTATCCAGGTCATGTAAAGTTTTTTGACAATGGAAAAGTTTGGAAGCAATGGTCGATGTAGGAAAAACAAGGTGTAGTCTTTAACTTGAAATATGGTAGAATAAAATTATGGACCCTTTTGTGATTAAGAATATTACTTATATTTTCTGCGTCAATTCCTTTATTGACATATTGAAGTTTATTGAAGTTTTAGGAAAAGAAGGATAACGCTAACCCTGAAATAATAGAAATCAAGAGCAAGCAAACACAGAACTCTATAGAAACGAGAAATATACACCTTTATATCAACTAAATAATTTTTTAGGTAATTTAAAAGTAAAAATCGATACACAAACACAGTTTCATTAAGTCATATGTATTACTAAGCCTTTATAAAATAATAATTCTAAAAAGATACGAAAATTATTGAGGAAGCAAAGTTTGAAAGTACAGAAATAAATCAAACTCAGCTCTAAAGCCTGGTTTAGTATTTCAAATAACACATGGTTAATTGACATCATCACTTCTCGATATGCTTTAACAAAAATGAGCTTTACCTCCAAAATTATCTTGTTTATGATAATTGTGTGTAAGAAATCAGCGTTTAACTTCATAACAGACTGCCCAAGGTAAGATTTTTTTTAAAATAATAAATCAAGGATACTTGTTTTCATGTGTTGCTGTCAAAGGCACTTGTTTTTAAAATAATTTTATAACCCATAGTATGGGTAAAATATTATATATTTTCGAAACAAGTGCCTGTGGTTGCTGTGTATCATTTAAACCGATGTATTTAGAGAAAAAATATTCATGTGGGTTTTTAAGGAAGAATACGAACGGTGATAAAGCTCAAAACTCAAAATACAAATCGTGAAAACTCATAGAACCCTTAAAATAAAGCAGAGATGAGATCAGGTGCCTAAGAGAACTATAGATCCCCTGTCGTCCAGTCACACACTTCTTTGTAAACATTTTTCTTTAAATATTTGATCCATTCTTGATATCATGACTATTATCTGAAATAAATATTTAATGCATCCTAGAGGTACTCAATGCATCATTTGGTAAGTACGAATGAAAAAGGGTCCTAATGATAATAAACAAAAATGCAGAAATATGCATTGTAACAATGAAAAATTCTGCGCCTTTAAAGAAAATCCAAAGTAATCTGGGACCAAGTATACCCACTGAGAAAAATTTACATACATATATCTTTTCAAAATGCGTTAAATTGACCATTTCAACACACATTGAAAATTTGCACGGCCTGGTCAATACTTTCGGAGATTGTAGGCATGATAAATTATTAATTATTATCTATATATTTGTCATATTCAGCAGTCCATGCTGAAATTTACAGTTATTTGATTTGATTAAGGCACGAAAATATATCTGTGCATTTTCATACAAGGTTGTTTCATCTTATATGTATTAAAATAATTTATATAAAAAAGATCTTGAGCCAGAAGTATATTAAATTTTCAATCGTTCATTGATACAGTCCCTGAGTCACTCTTTATTAATGTAATAGGAAGCTCAATTTGTTTTAGGAAAACATATCACAATATTTTTTTTTAATTTCTATTTGGAAAAATGAAGATAACGAACAGAATTCAAGCCCAGAAGACCATTAAACGATACAAAAACAGAGGAGAGCAGAAACGGACCTCAACAACATCAGAGGTGGGATAAGGTGTATTGATGTGTGAGCATCATCGGTCACTTTTGCTTTGTGATCCCTTTCAAGATCGGAAAATAATAGAATAGAAAAATCCGACATCAATTCAGTCTGTACATAATTGCCTTACAATTAGTATAAAAACGTAGGTCACCATTTGACTCAATGATCAATTATATTTGCTGACAAGGTCATTATATCGACCACACAATTAAGAAATAATGACTTTAAATTAAAAGAGATCCTGAAATTCTTTATTCATCAACTTGTTTGTCAATAATTTACCTCGTTTTAGAAAGTTTTCATGCGTAGAGCATGCTCTTGCATATCGAATTTATAGAGATATATATACTCCGTATGCAGGTGATGAATGTATATTGCTGCATAAGTAAGGGGAGCTGACTATAGAAAAATTTAAGTAATCACGATTTCCATTAAGCTTGGTTGGTAGGTTACCATTCTCGTTTATTTCGTTCATTGTCATTAAAAGGAGTACACGGCGGGTGTGACCGGTCAGCAGGGGATGCTCACTCCTCCATGGCACCTGATCCCACCTCTGATGTTTCGGACGTTCGTGTTTGATCTGTTCCTACTTTATATTGTTTTATGAACTATATTGAAGACTTTTAGTTATCTCCATATCCTTCTTTCCAAATATGAAAAAGGTTTGTCTGACTCGGTGATATCTTCTATTTCAAGCTCTCCAGGATATATTGTAGAAATAGATTATGTGGTCTCCAAAACCCATTGTCAATCAGAGACTCAATGATATTTTTATGTCAACTTTAGAGTACTTGTGTGTGCAATCAAAATGTGTTTCATGAAATAATTTTGCAAATGACCATTGCCAAGATAAATAAATTGCCGAGTTCCATTTTTATTGTTAAAACCACATGTGTCAATGATATAAAAAAAGCATGGACTTATTATGGAGTAAATCGTTGTATATCAAGTTGAAAAGTCGTTAGGTTTTATGCTACATATTTTCGTAAAATCTTATAGCAGTTATGTATACATATTATCAGCTCATTGTCACTTTATAACTTCATGATGAATGCATTTTTATATCTTTAAATTTCAATTCCAAATTAAGAGAGGTACATTTATCTTTTAATGAAATTATTACCGACGTATCTTCTACTGAAGAAAATTGCAGATTTTCAATCAATCTGATTTTAAAAAATTTAAGTTATGCAATATTTTTCTGTTGAAAAATTAATTTTTTGAAGATGGTCGTTTCGCTGCTGCTATAACCAGTATCTAGACAGTAAGACTAAGGAATGTCTTGGTAAGTTTAACCTTTTGTCTAACTTTAAGCTGAATTATAGAGAAAAAAATTGTAATTGTAATTTTGTATATGAATGCCTTTCTTAATTCAGTACCTATTCTGAAAATGTATATTTTTAAACATAATTTCTTGTGTAATTAATACAAAAGAATGCAATAGCGAGCGCAGCGAGGCGGTGCGAAGCGCCGCTTGTGTAGCGAGCTCAATAGACTAACGTGTGCGAACAGAGGAAATTCAAGTTGAAATCTGCACATTGTTCCAAGATATTTTTATGAGTCCACGTGAAAAAATCCAAACTACCAATACTCCTTTGCGGTGCATAGCAACATGGTGGCTAAAACATAGCAACAACTTATTAAAAAAAAATTCAAACAACGATTCAATGCAATTTCCATGCCACAAGACTATCGTTTGCATCCCAAGTCAACAGGATTTTTATCTGACGTCATACTTTCGTCTCTTTAATGGTTCGGGTATTTCCGATTTTGTCGGAGACTTCCAAAAAGTTCTGAATCTCGGTCCCCGTGATTTTTTTTTTCTATTGTTTTGGTTTCTTATTTTTTCTTTCTTTTTTGGATTAATTAATTAAATTTGTAATAAAATGTTAGGATATACATCTACCGGTATTCAAAAAGGATATGGAGATAACGAACAGTATTCAATGTGTGTATCAAAGTCCATAAAACAATACAAAATAGGAGCAGAGCAAACACACACCTCCGAAAAATCAGAAGTGGGATCACATGCCATATTTCAAAGACACATCATAATTTTAGAATTAACTAGTCTATAATGATGCGTATAATAAATATACAATGGATATTGCTTGCCGAACTATCATCATATAAAATAATCATTTATGTAAGAAGATCTGAGAAGAATATGAATTTTGAAAGAAGATGGGTATTGACAATTTTCAAATGCTTATTTGCAATATATTGTTTAATACAGGACATTTTGCAGCCTTTAATATTTCATACAAAAAATGATAAACATATCTATTTTGATCGCATAAACAAAAAGGGGGAATATTTTCTCCTATTTAAGTACACGGTTAGTTCTTTATTCCATGTCAATTATATTCAAATAGAGTTTTCCATACGCGAAGTACAAAAACAGACTAGGGGGATGTGCACCCACCCAACCATACACATGCATACATGTACCATCACAAACATCCACACATACTTACTTTTTTCTCTTTAGTAGGGAAACTCCAATTACTAAATGCGTTGGGGACAAAATATTTTTGTCTTAAGTTTTAGGTTTGCCATTTAGAAGGTTTTGGAAAATATATACTATTTTATTATTAGTTTTCTATCTAAGTGATAATATATTTAGTGAAGCTGCTAGTTTTTAACAAAATTAATGTACTAACTTGAAAATTAACTGGTAATAAACTATGCATATCAAATAGTTTGATATATATATTCAATTCTTTAAAAAATGGTTTTAATTTCAAAATAAAATTTTAATTTGCTAAAGATTGCTACCTTAACAAATCACTAAAACATAGCTTACAATTTATTGAAATACAGTTAAGCACAGTTTTCACATGCATAAAATAGCAGAGGAAATATACCTTTGATCTCATCAACTCTTTTTATCCAGAATGTCCAGCTGGATCTTATGGATGGAACTGTAAGCAGAAATGTCCTGAAGGATATTACGGACGGTTGTGTCAATCTCCATGCGAGTGTCCTGCCTCTGACTGTCATCATGTTATAGGATGTACTGCAGGTAACACCCTTATTCAGACAAGTAACGGTTTTGAAAACTTTTATATGAAGAAAAAAATCAAAAAAAAGATTGAATTCTTTTCTAATATTTATATAAAATTTTTCATCAAAAGTGAAATTCTTTCAAAAGTATTTGTCGCAATTTCTGAATATGTTTCTGTGTTACCTTGCAAGTACTCTGTTGCAAAGTTTTTGTTGCAGGAAATACAGCACGCAAAAGATTACATTGTCAATTTATTGAAATACAGTTAAGCACAGTTTTCACATGCATAAAATAGCAGAGGAAATATAACTTTAATCTTATCAACTCTTTTTATCCAGAATGTCCAGCTGGATCTATTGGATGGAACTGTAAGCAGAAATGTCCTGAAGGATATTACGGACGGTTGTGTCAATCTCCATGCGAGTGTCCTGCCTCTGACTGTCATCATGTTATAGGATGTACTGCAGGTAACACCCTTATTCAGACAAGTAAAGGTTTTGAAAATTTTTATATGAAGAAAAAAATCAAAAAAAGATTGAATTCTTTTCTAATATTTATATAAAATTTTTTTATCAAAAGTGAAATTCTTTCAAAAGTATTTGTCGCAATTTCTGAATATGTTTCTGTGTTACCTTGCAAGTACTCTGTTGCAAAGTTTTTGTTGCAGGAAATACAGCACGCAAAAGATTACATTGTTGTAATCAAATATATCATTAATTATGTCAAGTTAAAGTCTTTAATCAATAAAGAAAAAACAATAAAAATTCTCCTCCAATAACAAAATAAGTGTGAAATTAAATTAAGTACATGTACATTGTGTGACATTCTAAACCTTTTATCAACAAGAATGGTCGAAAGTAAAAATCTATAGTGTCCGAAGTTCTTCAAATATTTGACAAAACGATCTCTTTTTCATTTCTCACGTCCATTGCTACTTTTAAATATTCTAAAGACAAAGAGCTGGAAACTGTAAAGAAAAAAATAAATTTCTAACAAATAAATGAGTTTACAACAAGACCTAGAGAGAAAGTCCAAGAGATCGAAAAATCAAAAGAGCCAAACAAAGATTCACAACAACATAATAGTCTCAATACAACATCATTTCATTCGAGTATTACTCAGTTTTCAATACCATAAAACGTATATCAATTTGGCTCTATAGGGCAAAATGCTTTTTGATGGACCCAACTTTATGGGACTGTTTTGCACGCAAAACACTGTCAGTAAGTGTTGTTTGAATTTTTTTTTAATTTCATATATGTAAACGCTGTCTTTTATGTATAAAACATATGGAATATTGTATGTGCGATTATCGACAGAATAAAGTGGATTCTGTATGAAGTATTAAAAAATCTAAGCTACATGTATCTGATATATCATTTACGAGTGTAAAATCGATTTTCCTTTTGTTCTGCTTCACACAATTATATTGGAACCGTTAGATTTTTGAAGGAAAGATCTACATAATAAAAGAAGAGGTGCAAAGGTGTGAAGACACACTTGTGTTTGATATACACGGAACTCCAAAGCATCAGCGGTGGGATCAGGTTTCATGGAGAATCGGACATACCCTGCCGACCGGTCACACCCGCCGTGTGCTCCTTGTCATGATCGGAAAACGGGAAAACGGTCGTCAATTCAGTGTATAAATAATGGACTAACAATTAGTATGAAAAAGGTCTGTCAGCATTTGACTCAATGATAAATTGTATTTTCTGACAAGGTCATTGTATCAACCATATAATTTACGTAGTGATGACTTTAAACAAGACTGCTGATATTTATTTTCATTAACATTTTTGTCAATAATTTACCTAGTTTAAGATATTGTAGTGCTAACCCTAACCCATACATAGAACATATTCTTGTGCGTCGAATCAGTTCCGTGTGCAGGTGATAAAGGTATCTTGCTGCATAAGTTAGGGAAGTTGACGATAGGGAAGTTAGTCATTACGTTTATCATAGAGTTTGTTTTGAATAAATATCATCCGTAATTTCTTCCTAAAATAGATTGAGTCACTGAGGACTACTTTAACTGGTATCCATGCGTTTTTAAAATTTACATATTTCTATAATTTAGAATGAGTTTATTTCATATAAAATGTAAAAAAATAAAACAGAAAGTGTTCAACCCTAAAATAAGTACAAAACCCATAACAAAGATGAAACAATATAACTATAGATAAACAACATGAACAAACACCGTGGAAACAAAGAAGATGGACTCAGGCATCAAAGAGGAGTAAGCAGTCCAAGTTTTACGGTAAGAGTGGTGATCCCTTTGTCTCATCAGTTAAGGTGTAACATTCCTCTGATAAGAGTGATAACTTATCGAGGAAGTCATTCCGTGCAAATAAAAATGAGTTGTTTTGCCAATTTTGATAATGAAAACCATTTCATCATCAGGTTGAATAAGTTGACTAAGACCATTCCATAGTCAACTCATTCAACCTGATCCATATATTCTATTTACAGTATATAATTACAATTATAAATATGAAAAAATATATTTTTTTAATTCAGGAATGGCTGTAATTCTGGCCAAATTATTCGAGTTTAACCTGGTTTTGGTCAGTTTACCGAAGTGGATTGCAAAACAGCATAACCTCACCCAAAACAGATTATTCTCTAATTATTTAGCCAACAATTGGAGTCATTCCTTATAATTTAACTCAAAGTCATTTGAAAAAGTGGGCTGTAAAGTTTCATTGCTTTTGATGATTTCAAATTTGCCGCTTAAGAATACAACCGAAAGTGAATGGAAGCGGAGGGAGATAAAAACTTATATAAAGGCGTAGTGGCCATGTTATTTTTTTTATTTTCATATGGTAAGATTGAGTTACTGTTTGAAATTAAGGGTGTGTGTATTAAATCTGAAAATCTCTACGAATCCAGAATACTGAAAATGAGAGGAGTGCATGGATACAGACGACTCAGCCAGTGGTTAGGGGGTATTTTACCAAACAAGGGACCACATTGCTCTTCAACCCCCCACACTCCTCACACATGGGCGGAGTGTGGGAGAGGATGATAGGGACTACTACACGGATTCTTGATTCCATAATGTTGGAATGTGGATCTCGCTGTTTGACACAAGACGTGTTTATAACTTTTTTAGCGGAGGCATGCTCTATCATCAACTCGCTCCCGTTAATACCCGTATCAAAAGATCCAGAAAATCCGTGTATTTTAACACCTTCAACTTTACTCACCCACAAGTACGACACGAGTGATACAACCAATGACAACACTGATGTTGATCAGAAAGATCTACTACGTAAACAGTGGAAAAGAGTTCAACATTTGGCGTCAGTTTTCTGGAAGCGATAGAAAGTTGAATACCTAAATGAACTGCAACGCCATCAAAAATAGAATCTTCCCATATGCGAAATGTAGCTGCAGATGATGTACTTATTCGCAAAACCAGGTTATACAGAAATAATTTGTTTCAATCAATCAGAGGCAAGAATACAAACAAAATCAAATTATTTACCAATAATAGTTTATCTGTAAGATTTCAGTTCCTTTAAACTATGAAAATTGAGATCTTTCTTACACTTAACATTAGATATAAATTACATAATTGTTACAGAAATTTTGTATGCAGAATTCTTATGTCAAAAAATTTATTTTTTTTTTCAAAAAAATATTTTAAAGAACAAAAATAGTTAGAAAGGTAGTTCTTGTAGATATTTGCATTCATATTTTACATACACAGGAAACAATGTGATATTCTGATTAACAAAGCAAAGCTACATCATTTATTTTCTAATGCAAATTAGATTGAAATGATCGAAAATATTATTTACATATCTACAATGTATACATCATATTTTTTTCATTGTTCGATGGAAAATTATTGACCTTTCTATTTACTATGTTTTTTTTTCATATCATTATCAAACATATTCATTTCTGAAAACATGAGCAGCGATCCATTTGATTCTAATCCTATTGTTGATGATGAAAATCAATGTAGGGAATTAAAAAAAAATGTTTATTTTGGAGCGGAGGGATATTTCATCTAGAACGTGGTAATCCGTAGACAAATCCGTAAGAAAAGGATGACCAAACGAATTGTATGAAATACACCAGTCAACATTACGCTGTGAACATTCGCAAACATGCAGGATCATTAAAATGACCTTAGACAGTTCATGGTAGCCTAGTGGTAGAGTGTTCGCTTCGTGATCGGGAGGCCCGGGTTCGAATCTCGTTCGCGGCGCCACGTCAAACCTAATACGTAAAAATTGGTAGTGACTGTTCCTTTGCCAAGCGCTCGGCATCAGAAGTGAAAGTCACGGATCTTTCGGATATGACCTTAAAAACGTGGGTCCCGTGTCACGGTAGGCGCTGGCACGATAGTATACGTCTAAATTTGAAGTCCTTCACTGGCATACGGTGACGTCTCCATATTAGTGAAAAATTCTCGAGAGGGACGTTAAACAATATACAATCAAACAATCAATAAAATGACCTTTGAATTTAAAAAATTATCACTTTAAATAAAGTAAACAATTCTACTGTATTTTAACCTATTTGTCACCTTAGCAAAGGCATGCTATTGTAATTAAAATTCAGGAAATATGCCCTCTCTTTACTATTTCAAATGTATTTTTAAAAACAGGTCTATACAAAATATATATTTGTTATAAAAATACGCCTGGACAAAATGATTTTTATGCTACAATGGCTTTTTTTTAAAAATACAATAGAGTTATACCCAAGCAGATATTCTCATACTCAACATAAAGCAATGAAAAGAAAATGATTGATCTCTTAAATCCTTAAACATTTCAAGTCACTGTCATGGCATAGCATAGGAGAATCGGACATCCCCTGTTCTCCCGTCACACCCCTGGTCAGTGTGGTCTATACAATATTTATATCAGGTAAGTGATGTTTTATCTAGAGGAAAACATATAGAGATAACGAAGAGTCTTGAAGCCCAATAGTCCATAAAACAATAGGCCATTGTATGTATAACACAACATTCAAAATGATGACTTTAAACAGGACTGCTGATATTCTTGTTTTATCAACTAATTTGTCAATAATTTACCGCGTTTTAGAAATTGGTCATATGTAGAGAATGTTCTTGCGTATCGAGTCATCTGAAAAATATAAAAGCATGTACGTGATGAATGTATATTGCTGCATAAGTAAGAGTAAGGAAAGTTAACGATAGAAAAGTTAGAGACATCACCTTTATAATAGAACTTGGTCACAGTAGCCTAGTGGTAGAACGTTCGCTTCGTAATCGTGAGGCCTAGGCTCGATTCTCGTTTGCGACAACGCGTCAAACCTGAAGGGAGAACATAGATACATATAGACTAAGTAAATGTTCCTTCGCTAAGTTCTCGGCATTAGAAGAGATACTGCTCAATGGCCGTGAGTGCCAGATATTGGTCTGAATTTGAAGCCCTTCAAAGTGACGTCTCTATATGAGTGAAAAATTCTCCTATGGGACATACTGTAGATAATTAACTACATACAATCAACCAATCATAGAAATTGGTTGTTAGATTACCATAAACATTTTTTTTAAATATCCAAATATGACACTGATGTGGTATCACTTATCTCAAGCTCTCCGGGATATATAATTTCAATTTAAGAACGGAAATTACAATTGTTAATTAACAAAACCTCGTCGATATATCTTAATATTATACTTTCATGTAAATTACTTGAATCTGATTGGTCGAGAAACATTTGTTAAAATACACTATTAACCGATGAATGATGAAGCTACGCCCTCCAGCGTAGCAACAGTCAAAATTGCTTGATGACAGGTGATATTCCAAAAAAAAAAGCGACTGCGGAGAATTTATGCGGGAACGGTTCACTGTTATATCTATTTGTATAAAACATTCAGTATGATATAATAAATATTGCATGTACTTGAGTGTAACATTGAAAATTTTCACCCCAAGAAAACCATTGTCATCCGAGGCGCAGCCGTAGTTGACTATGGTTTTCTTGGGGTGAAAATGTTCAATGTTACACTCAACTACATGCAATATTTATATAATGTCGAGCTGAGGCCACAGCAAGTATTTTCTTGTTTTCCCGCATAAGATTTTGGTCAAATTTTGCTTCATATTACTACAAAAATATTTCTGCTAATAAATGGGTGCAATGGGCACCCATGGGAATCCAAATAGAATATTGGAAAATCTGATCTCCAAAAACCACATAGATATTGTCAATGAGAAACTCAAGCATCTTTTCGATGTCAGCTTCAGAGTACTTGTGTGTACCATCAGAATGTTTTTAACAAAATACTTTTGCAAGAAAGATATGGAGGTAACGAGCAGTATTCAAAATCAAAGTCTGTTAAGCAATACAAAAAAGGAGCAGAGAAAAAACGGACCTCTGAAACATCAGAGGTGGGATCAGGGGCCATGGAGGAGTGAGCATCCCCTGCTGACCGGTCACACCCGCCGTGTGCTCCTTGTCATGATCGGGAAATAGCTAAAACATCTGTCGTCAATCCATTGTATAAATACTGGACTAACAATGAGATAGTCAGTCAGCATTTGACTCAATGATGTAATTTGTAAAGTGAAGAAATATCAATATAGAAAGCACAAAGAAGCACGAGAGTTCCACCCTGGGCTGGGGCAGAAGTGGGTATCCATGTAAAAGTGAATTACTTTGTGCTTTCTATATTAATATGTCTTCACTTAGGGCAGTTATGTTAGTTTAAGAGTTGTTGTAAAATGTGCTTTATAGATAATACTTAATTTCATTACAACATGTATTGGTAACAATCCTCTGTTAAAGCTAATGTCAAAATAACTGTATCTCACTTCTATTCTCAATGACCGTGTAGTGTAGGGCAGCGCCGCGAGAATTCCATCGGCATCGAAAGCAAGTTTTTTGACTTGCCTAGATAGCCGAGCGGTCTAGCGCGCTGTTCCTGTACTGCTAGGAGACAGAATCCGAAGGTCAAGAGTTTAACCCCGGGCTGGGGCGGAAGTGGGTATCCATGTAAAAGTGAATTTCTTTGTGCTTTCTATATATATATATATATATATATATATATATATATATATATATATATATATATATATATATATATATATATATATATAGTTGAAAATAGTTCACAGTCGATGTCACACAGGTGAAAATAATTATAAAAGAAAAAGAAAATGAAGTTTCCAAATTTCATTTAACACAAGCGCTTTCTGGATTTCATAATCCGTCTTCAGGTGTACATAAATTAAACTGATTGTTTTGTTTAGTAACGTTTTCTTTTTCTATTAAAAAGAAACACGAAAACGTTTAGTTTAGCTTAAGCGCTTTCATTTCAAATCTTCATATATATATATATATATATATATATATATATATATATATATATATATATATATATATATATATATATATATATATATATATACAAAAGAAAAAGAAAATGAAGCGCTTTCTGGATATCGTAATCCGTCTTCAGGTGTACATAAATTGAACTGATTGTTTTGCTTAGTAACGTTTAGTAGTAAACGTTACTAAGCAAAACAATCAGTTCAATTTATGTACACCTGAAGACGGATTATGAAATCCAGAAAGCGCTTGTGTTAAATGAAATTGCGAAACTTCTTTTTCTTTTTCTATTAAAAAGAAACACGAAAATCTTTAGTTTAGCTTAATCGCTTTCATTTCAAATCTTCATATATATATATATATATATATATATATATATATATATATATATATATATATATATATATATATATATATATATATATATATATATATATATATATAAGAAAAAGAAAATGAAGTTTCCAAATTTCATTTAACACAAGCGCTTTCTGGATTTCATAATCCGTCTTCAGGTGTACATAAATTGAACTGATTCTTTTGCTTAGTAACGTTAACTATGACGTCATGACGTCATGAGAGTCTTTGCAGGGAAGGAAGTAATCTATGACGTTATAGTATGGGAAAATCAAAGTAGACAATAATGGACAATAAATCACATTTTTCAGTCTCAATACACACAGTAAACAGAAATTCTAATTGATGATATATAAAATTAGGTAATTTCTCAATGTTAATGATTGTTTAGTTTTGGTGAAAAAAGATTTATGAAGTAGTTTTCTTTTGCTAATCTCATTGCAGTGGAATTGTTCCTAAGTTTATAAAAGGGGAACACACAGTAGTTTCCTTGTGAGCAAATATCGAAATGTTCACTGCATGGCGTGTTTCTGAGGCTCGGATTGTTAATTTGTTGGAGATGTACGCGCATGCGGGCGGTTAATTGGGTCCCGGTCTGGCCGATGTATTCCTCTCCGCAGTTGTTACACCTAATACAGTAAAGGAGGTTTTTGCTCTTACAGGTCATATTTTCATTCACAAGAAATGTTTTTCCACACTTGAAAATAATAGAGGACCCTGTTCGTAGGTTAGGACAGGGACTGCATCTCGGATCACCGCATCTTGTTACGGAATATTGTTCTGGAGTGGTGTTGAATTTAGCTCTTGTCAATAGTCTTTTTAAATTTGGCGGTTGTCTTTGGCTGCGAATCAAATCCGATTTTGGTATAAGTTGATGAAGATCATTATTCCGTTCAATGATGGTAAAATTCTTTTTTGCGTCTTGAAATATATTAATGTGTTTCGGATTGAATGTTGTTACAAAAGGGATTAAGAATGGATCTTTGTCCTTTTTTCTGGTTGTTCTTAAAATATGCTGCGGAATTTTTCTTGGATTCTTCTATGGCAGAAAGGATAAGATTTTCTGGATAATGTTGTGCTAGAAGAAATGTTTTTAGTTCTGTCAACCTTTGATTTCTAGTTTCTGTATCTTTCACAATCATACAAATCCTTCTGGCTAAGTTGTAAGGGATATTTCTTTTGGTGTGAGTAGGATGGCACGAAGTGAATGTACTGTCCGTGTTCTAGACACTTAAAACAGAAACACGTCTGCTCGGTTTAACGCTTTAATTCTAAAACTACATAACTAAATGATTACACAAATCGGCGTGGCTGAAACTGTCAACATCAATTACTGAATTGTATTTAACATATAATATTCTGCTGGTATAGCAAATTCCTAAACGTGGGAAAACATTAAATCTGAATGACTATTTTAAGATAAGAACATTACATCCCTCTTCACCTTAGACAGAAAAAAACAATCTTTACATAATTTCTGAAATGACAGCCTGTAATGCCAATAACTAATCTATATACAAATAGAGAATAAACAAATAATAAAGTTACAGTCAGATAACAAAAAGTCAATCCTTTTTTTTCTCAGGTGGTCACATAGTCTTTTAGATAGGCGGGTGGTTTACGTTCCCGGGTTGGTCTTCCGGTATCTGTGACAGAACGGTCCTTGTCCGATTCGTCTCCTGTTTCGTCTGCGCTAATTTCGGGGTCATGCGATTCGGTTTCGTTTTCGTCGCTCGATATAAATTTCTTTATAGCCGTGCAGTTCCGCTTAATCAACGATCCATTTTCATCCTCGAGAGTCGCTGCATTTTTGCATTTCTCCCTCACGATGAACTTCTCAGGCGCGAACTCGGTTGATAACTTATCGCGCTTAGCCTGACGTTGTACAACAGTGTCACCGATCTCAATTTCACACGGTACGGCGCGGCGCTTCTCATCTGCTCTTATTTTAAAATCCTCTTTCCGTCTTGCGTCCGTTTCTCTTACTTCTTTGCGACCGATTCTTGCACTGATCTCTGGTAACTTGGTATGAATTTTCCGATTGTATAATAACTCTGCAGGGCTTTTTCCGGTTGTAGAATGTGGGGTCGCACGGTATGCAAGTAAGAACTTGGGTAATTCTTGTCTCCAATCCTTGCCTTCTGCGTTTGCAGCTTTAATGGCTTTGAGTAGTGTTCGGTTTTGCCTCTCTACCTCCCCATTTCCTTGTGGCCAGTACGGTGTAGTCCGAATGTGTTTAATACCATTTGAATTCAGGTATCCTTTAAATTCCTCTGACACAAACTGTGGTCCGTTGTCGCTTCGCATGCTGTAAGGTAAACCGTGCCTCGCGAACATATTCTCAAGTTGAAGAATGACCTTCTCACTGGTTATCTTTTTCATAATGGCTACTTCTTGAAATCGGGAAAAATAGTCTATAACGACTAGTAGATATTCCCCAGAAGGGAACGGTCCCATAAGATCTATAGCCAGATCCTGCCATGGCCCATCGGGTAATACCGTTGTTCGAACTGGTTCGGGCCTATTGTTGTTCGACAAAAGTTGGTATTGTTGACATGTTCTAACAAATCGCTCGGCTTCTGTATCTATGCCTGGCCACCATACCTTTTTCTCTTAATCTTTGTTTCGTGCGGACAATACCCTGGTGTCCTTCGTGGGCCAACTGTATTGTTTGTTTCCTTAGGCATTTAGGCAGTAAGATGCGCGATCCACGTAATACTATTCCGTCGACGACTGAAAGTTCCGCTTCCACAGTACGAATTTTAGGATCCAGACGGCCGTGCCCTTTTTTGATCCTCATCATAATCTCGACGAGTTCTCGGTCCTCCGACGTTTTCTGACGAACTTCTTGAATAGTGAGTGCTTTCGGTACAGCATTATCTGCAATGAAATGCGCATACTCGTCTGCAATGTGGCGTATTCGGCAAGTCTGATTCTGACTCAATCTGGATAGAGTATCAGCAGCATTCTTTGGTCCAGGTATATAGACAATCGAATATTTATACGGTTGGAGTCGCAATATCCATCGCTCGATTCTAGCTGGTGGTTTCGACTTTGGAGAGAATATGTAGGTCAACGGCTTATGATCCGTCCAGATTTCGAACTCCAGCCCGTATATATACATGTGAAACTTTTCACAACCAAACACGACACCTAAAGCCTCGCGCTCGGTCTGCGAGTATCTTTGCTCAACGTCGGTCAGAGTTCTACTTGAATATGCAATTGGTTTAAACAATCCGTCCGGTTGTTTCTGTGCTAGAATTGCCCCAAGTCCAACGGGACTCGCATCCACGATTATCCTGGTCTCGGCTTTTGGATTGTAGTATGCTAGTGCTTCGGCACGTACGAGCGCTCTTTTAAGCATGTCAAACGCATCCTGGTGTCTTTTCGTCCAACTCCAGCGCGTGTTCTTTCTTGTAAGTTCTCGTAACGGGGCAGCTATCGTTGAGAAGTTAGGTATAAAACGGCCGCAGTAGTTTGCTAGCCCCAGGAAGCTCCTTATTTCGGAACTGTTGCTCGGCGTCCTGGTCTCCGATACTGCTTTGATCTTTTCCTGGTCAGGTTTAACCCCCTCTGATGAAATCACATGTCCGAGGAACACAATTTTTGACAGACCGAATTCGCATTTTTCTCTGTTTAGGGAAAGCCCTTTCTCAGCTAGTCTGTCGAGCACCTTCGTAAGTTTCTTGTTATGATCCGCCTGATCCGTCCCGTAGACTACAATGTCATCAGACAAATTCCTTACTCCTTTGATACCTTGAATGACTTGTCCAATTACTCTTTGGTAGATCTCAGATGCTGAGGAAATTCCGAACATGAGGCGCTTATAGCGGTAAAGGCCCTCGTGTGTCACAAATGTGGTTATCTCTCTTGATTCCTCGTCTAGCTCTATTTGGTGGTATCCCCAACGTTAATCGAGTTTTGAGAACACTGTGCTGCCGTTCATATCCTCTAGCATTTCATCCACAGTCGGGATCGGGTATCGCTCGCGTTGAACAGCAGTGTTGACCCGTCTCATATCGACACAGATTCGAATTTGCCCGTTTTTCTTAGGCACAACGACAAGTGGCGACACCCAAGCCGTGGGACTGTTTACCTTTTCCCATTATGTCCATCTTCTCTAGCTCCTCGAGCTTTTTGTTCACGCTTTTCCTCACATTAAAGGTAAGCATCCTAACGGTTGTGCAACAGGGGTCAGGGTCTTGTCGACATGGATTTTCAGCTGAAAGTTTTCCAGTTTCCCTACTCCATTGAAAACAGAGTTTCTTGAGGCAACAATTCTATCAAGTTCGCTTCTAACGGAGCATAGGTCCGACTCATCGGTTCCTTTGCGTAGAACTCCTAGCTCTACCGCTGCGTCTTTTCCTAGTAAGGAAATATAATCGCCCTCAACGACAGCAAACTCTGCATATGTTTCACGCAGTCCATGCTTGGTGACAGCCCGAAATGTTCCTAGTATTTGTAAAGGTTCCTTTGATCCGTAAGAAAACAATCTTTTTGTGCTTCTCGATAGAGACATTGTTTCATCGTTAGCTCTAACGGCGCTCCATACATTGTGGTTAACGATATTGCAGCTCGCGCAAGAGTCAATTAGCATCTGTATCTTAGCTCCGCCCACGCTAACGTTTATCATGCCATTTGTATCGTTTTTGTAGACAGCAAATGCGAACTCGTCATCTGAGGACTCGCTCTGCACTAAATGAACATGCTTTGTACCGCGGTCCTTACCTGGCCTAGTGCGCGGGGTATCCGATTTAGTCTTACATACTTTTGCGAAATGACCCTTTTTTCCGCACTTGTTACACGTTTTGTCCTTAGTGATTGTACAGTTCCTTGCAATGTGGCCCTTCCGTCCGCACCGAAAACACGTGGCATCTTTCTGCGAACTTTTCTCAGATACGTATTGTTTCCTGTGACTTACCGACGGCCCAACAGTGTTTACATCGGAGCTTGAAAATGTTTCACTGCCCTTGAATCTATCCGCTTGCTCGTTTACGATTTCGCCAGCTCGGGCTATGTCCATTGCACTTTTTAAAGTTAATTCCTTTTCCTTTAGGAGTCTTTTTCTTAATTTTGACGATCTAAACTTTTCAACGATTTGATCGCGAATGTTGTCGTCTGGCTTCTCAAATTCACAGGTTACTGCCAGTTTGCGCAACCTAGTCACAAAACTGTCAATTTTTTCTGTTTCACCTTGTGCCGCATTCCTGAACAAATGGCGCTCAAATGCTATGTTCCGTTTTGGTTGGAAGTACTCATCTAATTTCTTTTTGGCACCGTCCAAGTCATCTCCAGACTCCCCAACGGTATCAAATATTTCTTGGACTTCATTTCCCGCGGAATGTAGAAACAAAGCTCTTTTTTGTGCTTTATCCGTAATCCCTGTCGCCGTTATTTAAAATTCAAAAGTTTTCTTCCACTTATCCCACCTTTGGGAAACGCTTGTCTGGTCACCATTTACATCAAATGGATTAAGTGCAGGTAACTGCAATGCCTTTGCCATTATTGTTTTCCTCGTCGCCAATGTACTGTCCGTGTTCTAGACACTTATAACAGAAACACGTCTGCTCGGTTTAACGCTTTAATTCTAAAACTACATAACTAAATGATTACACAAATCGGCGTGGCTGAAACTGTCAACATCAATTATTGAATTGTATTTAACATATAATATTCTGCTGGTATAGCAAATTCCTAAACGTGGGAAAACATTAAATCTGAATGACTATTTTAAGATAAGAACATTACAGTGAAGTTTAGATATTGGTGCGTATCCGTGGTTTTATAAAAAATATCCGTTAAAATAAGTGAGTTTTGCTTTGTGACCATGACGTCAAGTAAAGGAATAGAGGAATCACTGTGTTCCATTGTGAATTGAAGATTTGGGTTTATTGAATTTAGTAACGTGTAGAGTGTTTGTAAATCCTCTTCTGATTTGTTCCAAAATAGGAAACAGTCATCTAAAAATCGTTTCCAATAATCCCTTAAATGTTTTCCAATCTCTTGGCCCAATTCATCGGAAACCTTTTGATACAATGTTTCTTCAAAGAATCCCATAACAAGGATGCTGTATGTTGGTGCCATTTTAGTCCCCATGGCGGTTCCTTTGATCTGTTTATAAAAATCTCCATCAAAATGAAATGTGTTGTTTTCCAGTATAAATTTAACTGAGTCTAGGATAAATTCTGAAGAAATGTTTCTTGGAATTAACTCTGGGTACTTTTCAATCCAAAATATATATATATATATATATATATGTATGTATGTATGTATGTATGTATGTATGTATATCCATGAAAAAAAGTCAGAAATTACAAATCTCGAAAATCATTTTTACTGTTAGCGCTTTCTGCCAAATGGCTCTTCAGACAGTTAAAAGTCAAATATAAAATTGCTTAGTAACGTTCATAAGCACGACGTCAAGTATTGTCCATTGTGACGTCATAATAACGTTAAAAGGTAGCATTATAATTCGCACCGTTACAATCACTTAAATAAACCAAAAAACAAGTAGAAAATAACTTTAGTTAAAACTGAAGTAATTATTTTCTGTTAAGTTTTTCTGTTAAGTTTTGGGTTAAAAAGTTAAATAAAGTAGTCCTCCTTTGCTACTCTGGATATTTCACAGTCATTGTGCATTTTATAAAATGGTAATAATTTAAATTTCCCTTTCCCACAGGTAGCAAAGTGCTCACTGCCTGGCGTATTCCTTACGCTAGGGTCCCGAATTTGTTGTTTATGGACTCGCACTCGTGCGTTCAGTTTGACGGTTTGTCCTATGTAGTTTTCATCACAGGTCGGACAGGTTATGCAGTAAATAACATTTTCTGATTTACAGGTCATGTTGGCGTTTGGAGTTAATTTTCCACCACATTTTAAAGTTTTTTCGCTTCCCTCCTCCAGATATTCACATGTTCCACAACGTGGGTCACAACACTTTTTGACGACTTTGGCATTGATTGTTGCAAATCTTGCTCTGGTTAGGATTTTCTTTATATTGGGTGCCTGTCTTCTGTTATTAATAATTTGAGACTCCTTGATGACGTCTTTTAGATTCTGAGATTGTTCTAAAATGGGAAAAAATCTCCTGGCTGATCTTAAAGTATTGTGGTTACGTGGATTGTGCGTCACAACAAAAGGGATGTCGCTTTTTTCACTATCATCCTTGCGGCGAGTGTTTCTTAGTACAGAAGTAGGAATGTTTTTTGCTTTTTCAATTCCGGCATTGATAAGAATCTCCGGATAATGTTGTTTTTGAAGATATGATTTAAATTCTTCTAACCTTTTCAAGCGTAAAGTTGTATCGGTTACTATTGTGCATATACGTCTTGCCATATTGTATGGAATATTACGCTTAGTATGTGATGGGTGTCATGAATAGAAATCCAAATATTGGTGCGAATCTGTTTCTTTGCAGTACAGGTCTGTAATTATTTTGGTATCATCCTTAATTAGAAGGAAGTCCAAAAATGGAAGTTGTCTGTCACTCATCTCCATTGGGAACTGAATTGATTCCTGTAATTGATTTATTACCGTATGGAATTTTTCTAAATCGTCTTCAGTTTTATTCCAAAAGATAAAAATATCATCAAGGTACCTTTTCCAGTTTTGGCGAATGTATTGTACAAAAGTTTCGTCAAATATTTCCGGAAGTTTACTATATAGCTTTTCTTCCAAGTAACCCATAACTAGAGTGGCATAAGTTGGGGCCACTTTGGTACCCATAGCTGTGCCCTTGATTTGAAGGTAAAATTGCTCATCAAAATGAAAATGGTTATTTTCTAAAACTACTTGAAGGGCTTCAAGTATAAATTCTTAATAAATAGAGAATCTTTCATTCGTTGCTACCGAGTGCTGTAAAGCATACGAACGGTGTTTAAGCAAAGTCTTATATATAGGGGCCTTCAGATAAAACGGGAAGCCAAACAAAAATAGCAAAAAAACCTCTTGATTTGATTTTGAAAATGATAATGGTCTACGGTAATTATTGGAAGTATTTGAAGTTCTTGATATATTTGATAAATAATCTTTTTTTCCTTTTTTTTTTAAATTTCTTGGTTTTTTTTCACATTCATTGCAACTTTTCATCATTTGAAAGGAAACGAAAATGAAAATATAAAGATGTCTTCCTTACACCTGCTAAATGAGTTTACAACAAGATCTAGAGAGAAAGGTAAGGACATCATAGCAACAAAAGAGCCAAATGGAGGTACAGCACCAGAATCCCTAGATATGACAGACTCAACACAACGTAATTTCAATAAAGGAAAAACTCAATTTTCAGTAACATAATACACTTATTGACTAGGTTCAATGGTATTGTGTGTTTTTTTCATGGACCAATATTCAAATTCTTACTGTCACTTATTGCTCGAGAACTCAGTCAACGAATACGTTTAAATACCTTTTTTTATTTTGATATGTCATACATGAAAACACCTGCTTCCATTACGATTATTGACAAGATATAGCTGACTCCTTCTACAACGTCACGTTATATACGTTATATCTGCCCGATATCTCATTTGCAAGTGTGTTATCTCGCTCAACGGACCATTGGTAATCTTTTTTATTGCTCAAAAACGAAAAATAATTGAAAAACGTTATACTATTATAGAATTGTTTTTTCAAATTACAACGTAAACCAGAAGGCCTAAACAGTCACTCTGGAACAATCCAGTTCCTCGCTGTAAAAGATCAACAGAAGTAAATGAAAGATGAAATTAAAAAGATCCCTCAAAGCAATATTAATGAACAAAATAATCTCAAACTAAAGACCTTTCACTTTCCTGTACTTGTTTACACCTGTTATTCACATCGTTTGGTGACAAAACATGTATGTCAGAACACTAGTACTATTTCTCCCCCTAATTCATATGCCAATGAAAATCTTTAACAAGATTCTGAGAGCATTGCATTAGCAATACAAGTCCCGTTTCGACATGTGTAATCGGTCCTCTTTAAATATAAATACATCATAATTATATCAAAATTATTGAAGAGGAGCATAGTGCAAACTTAAATCACATATCATTACTCAGTTCAAAATCTGCAAATGATAAGGGGAAAATTGCGGAAAACGGAGTGGGACAGACTGACAGACAAACAGAGGGAAGGAAGGACAGAGACCCGTCGGTAGGGGACAAATAATTTAATTCAATTCGTTGATTCACCAAACGTGTTGGCAAACAGCCATTGTTCATACAAAATGAAAAGCACATTCATTGTGTTTTCATACTACCTAATCAGTGTAATCATGTTTACAACTTTCAAAGTCCATTCATAATAATTTGCAAACATTACAAAAGACATATGACTTTTCTATGACAATTAGAATATCAAACATCTTCTACGGTGAAGCAACTGCAAAAACAAATATAGTGGAATCATCATTGTTCGGGGGTAGGGCTGTTAAGGTATTTCGTTGGTCACCCTAATACTCACGAACGATTACTTGGTAAACATATTGCAATTGATTCATTGAATCTACCGTACAAACAAACATCCCATTAAATTATGTCACTACAAACACATAAATTGTTGCTTACCTCACGAATTATAATGATTTAAAAGAACGTGATATTCAACGTGTATAAAGGTAGAAATAGATTCTGATCCGTGAAATAAGGATCACCTCCTTACTCTTAGATTCTAGAGCAGACGTTCGAACTACTGCACCAAGAAGGTAAAGATTCGATGTGAAATAGAGAATCGCATTCAGTGTAGTAGTAAATATTCCGCAATGAAACAAAAAATGTCATAGATGCAGTTATTCAATGTAGGGAAAAAACTGATCAATAAAACTTCAAAATTTTGCTATGTATTGCATGCAAATAATCTACTTATTATACAAAAGTATGTACAACCACATGTATACCTTCAGAAGTATTTTACACAGAATAGGGGAATGTATTATGTTTTTCTAGGTTTAAGAACACTGCAACAAGACTCCAGCGGATGTGGGATTTCTAAATTAAAGTAATTCATAATCCGTCAATTCCCGATATCCTACATTTAATTTATTGGTCAGCAATTTATTTTCAAACAGTTTACAAGACCGCTTCTCTAAATGTTATCAATTGAAGTGAAAATATTACTGAAGAGCTATTATAACGTGTTCATGCGTTTTTAGACTTTGTGTGTTTCTAGAGTTTATTAAATGCTTAATATAAAAAAGAAAATAGATTTTGATCAACCGGAGATACAAATCAAAGATAAAATTATATTAACAAGCATCTGACAAGAATCAGAAGCCATAGATGAGTAAGCAGCCCTAGCTGTCTGGTAGCAGTAAAACCTTTATCAACGTATATCAGGTAGGCGATCCATAGTCTAATCAGAATAAAAAATAACCAAAAAATTTACGAAAACCGCCAGCCAACGCAACACCTAACGGCAAGCTCGAATTACAAACAAGATAAATAAATTACTCCCCTCTCCGCATCGACTGGAAACAATTTTTTAATGGCTCAACTCAAAACCTTTCTATAATTTTATTTTTACACATTCTGGAAAATAGATTTTTAAAAATTTGGATTAAAACTGACTACGGGCCAAAATTTTCATCCTCTATCGGGAAGTGCAAACAAACATTATTTTAATATTTTCAATCGAAAAATTATAAGAAAAAGTCGCCTTAATTTTCCTATGAAAGATATATTTAATTTCTTATGATAGCACATGTTGCTGAACACAAAAAACAGATGTGAAATAGTCCAAAATATTGCAAAAGTTATAAATGACCGTGTTCTGGTACATTTACTCAGTATAAAAACATAGACATCAAACACTTAGTGAATGATATACGTTAGCGCTACTTTTAGCCAGCCATTGTCGAG
>NW_026932271.1:0-5113 GCF_032062105.1 Saccostrea cuccullata | reverse complement strand
TAGTCAATTTATATTTGTAGGAAAAACAAAGTGCGGCCTTTAACTTGAAATGTGGTGGAATACAAGACTATACGTAGTAACGAATGAAAAGAGACAGCGTTTATTAAAGGTTCATTACAAAACCGATGCTAATGACTACGTTAACGTCTCTGTGTAGCAGATTAAAAAGTCTCGTCACATTGACATTGTTACACTGTGGACTGGAAAGATTCCCAACACTATCAACATTTTCATTGTATCCATAGGGAAAGTCTGTCCCTAGTTTTTAATCCAAAATTCTTCTCGTTGTCATGAAAAGGTGTATCAATGGTGAAAGCATTGAATGGTTTAAAAAAAACTTTTGATTATTAAAACCATAATCTTTGTGGTTTGAATTATCATCTACAAAGTTAGAATAAGAATTTTGTTAATTTATCCAAATACAACAAAAAATAAGTGAAATTCCACATTTATTCACAATACTACTTTAAAAAAAATCCTGTAATATTTGCCTTTAGAGCTCATGCAGTGTACACAAAGATAAAAAAAATTCAACCTCTAGGCATCAGAACCAAATACTAGTTACATAACTCTAACAGCTGTATACTCTAAGAATCTTGACTGAGGACAACTTGCCTATGTGAACACGTGCTCACTAACACCTGTATGATGAAGGCTGAGGTAACAAATCATTCTTTTGACCTTTGTTATATGACTGAATCAGTTATGGCACAGCATAAAAGCAAGAAAAATATCAAATATGACATTCTTAGTTGATGTATAGGAACAAGGGCACCCCTTGAAAAGATCATATCTATAAATCAGGGCAGCATGCAACATTGATCCTGATGCAAATCATGTCGCTTCCATTTCACTCAAAGGACAAACTAACCCACACACATACACTCACACAAGCACATTTAAGGAATGACTGTAATTCTTGGCCAAATTATTCGAGTATAACCTGGTTTGGGTCAGTTTACTCTTTATAATTCGCAAAGCTCATTATAAAATGGATAGTAACAGAAGTGATGGGAAGCAAGGGGAAGTTATAACTAATACATAGATCTAATAGCCATGATGTTTGTTGACATGCGGTAAATTCGAGTTACTGTTTGAAGTTAAAGGAACATTTCTTATATCTGGAATTTTCCATGAATCCTGAGGGCTGGAAATGAGAGGATTACATGGATACAGATGATTCAGCTGGTTGTCAAGGGAGTGTTTTGATCCCCATACCAAAATAGGTTATACAGAAATAATTTGCATTCCTTTTTGGATATTAACCAATGAGAAGCTAGAATACAAACAAAATCAAATTATTACTATATTCCCTATAACTCTGTTGTGAGAGAATAACAAGAGTGGAAAAAAATTATTTCTATGAACTTGCCCATTATGAAAATATATTCACTTACTCGAGTACAGACCCCCCCCCCCCTCTCTCTCTTTGTTATATTCTCTCTGTTGATTCAAGTGTCAAAGGATGATATTAAAAGGATACAAAGTACTTAAATCTTGCAAAAATGTACATGTAAAGGGATGTTATTAAAAAATACTCTCTTGTTTGAACATTGTACATTATATTTATGCAAAGTTTTTAGCTATGATAATGATGTTTCTTACAATTACGCTACAAAATGACATGACCGGTTGTAAAAATGTAAGTACACTACACAGCTATGAAAAACAACTGGGTACTACTGACGTCATAAGCAAAGGGAGATCAGCCACGTTAGTAGAGATTCATTCTTATGATCAAGTAATTTTGGTGCCATAAATTAACTCTTAAAAAAAAACAAATTATAATTTCAGGCTTATCATTTAAGTAACTCAGATGAACTCATTTTCATATACTTATGAGTTTAACAATTGCAAAAGAGTCTTCTGTGTGAGCGTGAAAAAATAACTGCAACCATAGCAGAGGGAATTGCGTACATAGTCATTAGAATACAACTGGTGAGGGCAGGTTCAGAAAGGATAAAGACAGGAAATATGTGAATATACAGTCAAACTTCTGTATCTCTAAAACTGATATCTCGATTACCATGGATATGTCAAACTGCTCTGGAAGTCCCAACCCAATTTTTTTTATAGTGAATTATCTTTGATATCTTGAATCCCCAGATAATCTCAGAATTTTTTCTTGGTCCCATCACTCCCATCAAGTTCAAGATAACAAGATTTGACTGTATATATATTTCTTACTTCTTTTGAGGCAGGGGTAGGAAAAAGATGAAAATACTCACCAAGGTTCCAAATGAGAGAGTCCAAAAATGTTCATGTCTGAACTCCAATACCCCATCCAGAGTGGAAGCCTCCCTCAACACCTTGTCCAGCTGTCCCAGGATGTGTGAAGGGGCAGTCTAAAATCAGGCAAACAGGGATAAACATCCATTAATTAACTTCAAAGAAAATGATCATTTTTACAACATTGTTTCTAACCAATTGGACTTGCTATTTATGAGATGACAGATTTTTCATAAATTTTAAACATAGGTAATCAGAGATTACAGAGCTCACCTCAACGAATGTTGTCTTTAAGTAAGGCAAAGTCACACAATTAACCAACAAAAAAGTGTACATTCCAAAAATGAAAATATTTAAGCAATTTTGATCTGAAACTTTGAAATAGACCTACATAAAAAATTTAAACTAGTTCTTCTTAATGAAAATGTAATCAAAATCCAGCATCTGAAGCAATTTGAGAGTTTTCATCTCTTGATGCAACATTTGTGCAAGTTTGGTTTATACTATGTTATATTAGCCTTATAGTTTTTTGGAAATAGACCTCCAACCATAACTTTTACCTGGTCTATTATCTGAAAAATGTATGTCGAATTCAGCATCCGAAGCAAGTCCATTAGTGTGCATCCTAAGATGTATCGTCCATGCAAGTTTGCTCATTATAGGGCTCATAGTTAATTGGAAATGAAATATATATCAAAAACTAACATTTTCACTCATCCACAAAAAGTAGGTCAGATTCAGCATCCGAAGCAAGCCTGGTAGTATGCATCCTTAGATGTATCATCCATGCAAGATTGGTCATTAAAGAACTCATAGTTACTTGGAAATGAAACCTGCACCAAAAACTTTAACCTGTTCACTCAACCAGAAAATGTAGGTCAGATTCAGCATCTGAAGCAAGCCCAGTAGTGTGCATCCTTAGATGTATCATCCATGCAAGTTTGGTCAACTTAGGGCTTAAAGTTACTTGGAAATGAAACCTGCTCCAAAAACTTTAACCTGTTCGCTCAACTGGAAAATGTAGCATCCTTATATGTCATCCATGCAAGTTTGGTCAACTTAGGGCTTAAAGTTACTTGGAAATGAAACCTACACCAAAAACTTTAACCTGTTCACTCAACTGGAAAATGTAGGTCAAATTCAGCATCAGAAGCAAGCCCAGTAGAATTCATCCTTAGATGTATCATACATGCAAGTTTGGTCAACATAGGGCTTATAGTTAAATGGAAATGAAACCTGAACCAAAAACTTTAACCTGTTCACTCAACCGGAAAATGTAGGTCAGATTCAGCATCCGAAGCAAGCCCGGTAGTATGCATTCTAAGATGTATCTTCCATGCAAGTTTGGTCAACATAGGGCTTATAGTTACTTGGAAATGAAACCTGCACCAAAAACTTTAACCTGTTCACTCAACTGGAAAATGTAGGTCAGATTCAGCATCCGAAGCAAGCCCGGTAGTATGCATTCTTAGATGTATCATCCATGCAAGTTTGGTCAACATAGGACTTGTAGTTACTTGGAAATGAAACCTGAACCAAAAACTTTAACCTGTTCACTCAACCGGAAAATGTAGGTCAGATTCAGCATCCGAAGCAAGCCCGGTAGTATGCATCCTTAGATGTATCATCCATGCAAGTTTGGTCAACATAGGGCTTATAGTTACTTGGAAATGAAATCTAAACCAAAAACTGCACCAAAAATGTTAACCTGCTCCAAAAACATTAACCTGGTCATTCCTTTGCTGAAACTGCAGCATCTGAAACTTTGACTGGTACAATGAAACACACTAGAACCATCTTCCATGCATGTCTAATCAATATAGGACATAGAAGTACTTAAAAAGAAAACTGCTCCAAAAAACTTAACCTTAACCTGGGACGCGAGGTGAGCTAAAAAGGAATTTATAGGACGTATGAAACTTGGCGGAATATGAAGATTCAAACTTACACCAGCTTGATCTCCGTAATGCACTATACCAATGCACAGTGTATTGTATTCATTGACAAAATTTAATCTGGTGATATATTAACTTAGGCATGTCTTATGACACGGGTATTGTATTTTGTTTGAGCAAAGTTTAATGCTGTAATAAAATAGTATTATTGCGAAAGAAATGCACATTTTTTTTTCAAATGTATTGTTGATATTATTCAAAATCAGGTAGAGTCAAATTTCCCGTAAAATTTATGATTTTCAACGAGTGTTCAAATTTAGTCAAATGTTCTTGATTTTTGTTTATACGTATATAAATGCATAATTATGAGCATATGAACAAAGCAAACAAAATAATATTCCCATCGCATTTATTTGCAGTTTTGTCAATATATCCTTGAACTACCCCAAAACTTATGAAGTTCATCCCTCAAGTCTAAATAGGTATTGCCTATTGTTGATACGTTGTCCATACTTTGAAAATCCATCTGATCTCTGAAATTAATCTTTACTCATGAAATTTTAAAAAAAAAATGGACGGCAAGGTATCAGTCCTTAACAAAATTGTGACCTTCATTTCCTCTGGGATTGTTCTGTAGTTACAAACTAAGATGGATATGCATTGAGAAACTCGTGATTCCTGCTTTCATACATATTTATTTTTGTTCGAAACCAAAATTTTGATATTTTTTTCAGTATCAACAGGTAACAAAATAAACAATATATAACATTTTACTGCAATAAAGAAATATGTCCATAGGGGTCGAGGCTATCTGGTACCGCTTGCACGGTGGCGGGCACGAGTTATCTTTCCATAAGTGTGTACGAGTTATCTCGCGTTACAACGGTGACATACATAAAATCCTACCCGCATTGAAAAGTTCCAATAAATCGTTCTATAAGACTTTTAATGTTTATCATAAAGGCAATTATGTAAAAAGCGTAATAATT
>NW_026932270.1:0-5141 GCF_032062105.1 Saccostrea cuccullata | reverse complement strand
CTTACAAATTTCAGAATTACCAAAGTCGTGTTTAGATAGAAATTTCCGTTAGTTTGAATAATTTATCAAAGTATGTTAAAAATGTAAAAACAAGTAATAATGCCTAATAATATAATAAATAAAGAAAAAATAGCGGAAAACTGAAAAATGTGTCACAGATGACTGAGAGACAGAAAAGAACAGTGCGTAAAAGATAAAGAATAAATCAAAAACACAAGAGAAAAAGATGTTATAGATATGTTAACTACAAACACTCCTTCAGATTCTACAGATGACAAAGAATCGGTTATCAATGAGTTAAATGCTGACTGACGTTTTTCATACTAATTGTCCATTAATTATACACTGAATTGACGGCGGATTTTCCTTATTTCCCGATCATGACGAGGAGCACACGGCGGGTGTGACCGGCTGGGGATGCTCACTCCTCCATGGCACCTGATCCCACCTCTGATGTTTTAGAGGTCCGTGTTTGCTCTTCTCCTGTTTTGTATTGTTTTATAGACTTTGATATTAAATACATTTCGTTATTTCCATATCCTTCATTGCTTTTCCTCTGGACTCGGGGAAGTCTTCTGAAAGAAAAACCAGAAGTCTCTGTCGAGACTGAAGCTGTACTGGTTTGTACTTAGAGCAAAGGAAAAGTTCTTAAGCAGTTGGGAATTGAAACTTTACCACAGCAATAAAAAGAATAATGATCCTTGATTAAGTCCCTTTATGTTCTTAGTGTAGTCTACTTGCATGTCACATTATATTATAATCAGACTTAAACTGTATTTGGAGTAGCATTTTGAGAATTTTTAACAAAAATTTCTCATTTTAATTACCACGGCAACATCGATCATTGAAATAAAAAACGGATAAACAAATTATGTACCTTAGTGTAGTTTACTTGTGTGCCAAGTTATATTGAAATCAGACCAAAACTGTAGGAGGAGTAGCATTTTGAAAGAATTTCACAGAAATTTCTATTTTTAGTAACAACAGCAACACCGTTCATCGAAATCAAAAACGGATATACAGAATTATGTATCTTAGTGTAGTCTACTTGTGTGCCAAGTTATATTGAAATCAGACCAAAACTGTAGAAGGAGTAGCATTTTGAAAGAATTTCACAGAAATTTCTATTTTTAGTAACAACGGCAACACCATTCATCGAAATCAAAAACCGATACACAGAATTATGTATCTTAGTGTAGTCTACTTGTGTGCCAAGTTATATTGAAATCAGACCAAAACTGTAGAAGGAGTAGCAATTTGAAAGAATTTCACAGAAATTTCTATTTTTAGTAACAACGGCAACACCGTTCATCGAAATCAAAAACGGATACACCGAAATATGTATGTGTTAAGTTATATTGAAATCAGACCAAAACTGTAGGAGGAGTAGCATTTTGAAATAATTTCACAGAAATTTCTATTTTTAGTAACAACAGCAACACCGTTCATCGAAATCAAAAATGAATACACAGAAATATGTATCTTAGTGTAGTCTACTTATGTGCCAAGATATATTGAAATCAGACCAAAACTGTTGGAGGAGTAGCATTTTGAAAGAATTTCACAGAAATTTCTATTTTTAGTAACAACAGCAACACCGTTCATCGAAATCAAAAACCGATATACAGAATTATGTATCTTAGTGTAGTCTACTTGTGTGCCAAGTTATATTGAAATCAGACCAAAACTGTAGGAGGAGTAGCATTTTGAATAATTGTTTACAGACAGACAGACAGACATACGGACGGACGACGGACGCATTACTATCGCATAAGCTCTTCTGGTCTCTGACCAGTAGAGCTAAAAATCGTAAAAGATCATGCAAAGGCTTACAGGGAAATAAAGAAATTAAGAGACAAATTGAGGAAAGAAAAGAACATTGAAAAGTACAGAAAACGTTTGCTTAGAGAAAAGGCAAAATACGCTAGAAATGCATTAGACTCACCGAGAACAAGAACTGAAAAATTACTCTAGAGGTCAAAGCATTTCTAAAGAAATAAAGCCTATGTTGAACTGCCATCATGCAATTAAAAAAGGACAAGGAAAAGTATGAACATGCGAGGAAAAGAAAAACCCAAAAGGCAATTGTCAACATTATATCTTCCGAGTTATTGTGCAAGTATAGACTTACGTCTGTTGCTGCTGCGGCAATCGGATACTCAAGAAAGAGAATCCTTACTGCAATGAGCACACAAATTTCAACATGCGGAACTAGAAGAATTCAAAGAATACAAACAGAAGTCAAAACCTTTTTGCAAAGGGATGACAACAGCCGTTCCTCCGCCGGGCAGAAAATCAAAGTACTCAGAAGTACAGAGAGCCGGGCTCATTTACAGAATAGAATGAATTTCTTACATGAATCACGTTTATATTCTGGTGAAAAAAATTATTTTAAAACTATCAATATAAATGATGAGACAGTGACAGTGAGTTTTTCAATCCTAATACCACGGTCCGATTTTGTCATAATCAGAATTAATCTGGTACCGCAGCTGAATGTAAACAAACAGGCCAATCTTGTTCCCTCTCCTGCTTTACCTCGTATGGGTAGAGAACTACGCTAATGAACTATAATCTTTGACTTAGGACTGATGTTTTCAAAGTCATTACTACTAATGTTTATTTATATAGATAAAACTTCGTCTTATTTTTGTTGCTTTATTTAGCGTTTGTATTATCTCAAAAGCGGTTGAGAGTAAGAACTATATTTTTGCACGTCACTTTAAAATGGCGACTATGGGGGTTGACTTCCTGCCTTGAACAGGATAACATAAGCCGGCAATTGCTCTTTGAGCAATAAGCCCGGCTAAAAACAATCACCCAGGGCGGATTTCATTTGTCCGAGATCGGCGTACGCCGAAATGCGCCGGTCATATGACCGGCGTAAAACGGCGAATTTGCAAATCAAGTAAACCGGCGTAAAAAGTGTAAAAACAAAGATGGAGGAACTCGTTGACGGCGTTGTCGTTACAGCTGTTGTAACAATAGTTACAGATATTTTGAGCGATGATGAAGAAGATGATTATATTGAAACATCTTTTTTTGAGATATATGGGCTATCAACAGGGTGAGTGTTGTGATATATCAGTGAAATATTACAGTTAATCTATAGAAACATTTAACTTATCGAATGTAAACAATGGAGGAAATTCGAGCACACAGGACTTTTTATGTTTGATTTTGATTATCATGATTATTCCTCTGTTTTCTTACCAGATAATGGCTATTTTTGCACATATGGGTCATATACTAAATGTGTGAATCTAGTATGCACATTTTTTTTCTTCATTTCAGATTGAGAGAAGATAGGATAAAATCTCTAGAGTATTTCGAATACACGATTCCGAGATACCTGCCGGATTCATTTAAGCAGTTCTTTAAAGTGTCCCGTGGGTGATTCCACAAATTTGAGACAATTTTCATAAGTGAAGAAGTTGGTATTACTTTTTCTTCTTTCTCTGTCTAACATGGTTCAATGAGCTTTGTAATGCATATGCTCTTTTATTTCAACGCTAGCCGCGAGTCAAAGTAAACAGATTTTATTATATTTAAGAAGTAAAATCATATTTTTTATGCTTTTGTCATGACCGCAACCATACAAAAACATGCAGTATATATTTTTCTATATACTTCAAAGAAATATTTCTTTTACCAATGAAAAGAAAATGAATACTCTGTAATATAATAGAAGTTTTAGAATTTTGGAATACGTTTCTATTCTGTAGAGGGCCAAATAATTCGCCATATTTTAAAAAGATGCTATTTGTGTAATTTCAAATAAAGTTTTTTTGTCGTTGAAAACCAACATTAATACGTTTTAGGAAATAACAGGCATGAAATAAAGTAAATTATATCACTAAGACTTATTTTTTACTTATAATCAATAGCATGTAATTTTATATGCACGAAAGACAAATGACTAAAATGTTCTGTCATGACATCAAATTTCGGTCATGACATTGCTTTTAAATACATACAAAGAATGTCAATGTATGACTCTAAAATAACAAAACCAAAAGACCATTTAATACTAAAAATAACAACCATTTTAATTCAAACAATTTCATTCAATTAAACTGCTAAATCTGAACAATGTTATTCAAACATTAACTGATAAATTTGAACACTTCTAATATTGTTCCTATTCATCCTCTTCTTTTTCAACAAGCTCCCAGATTTCTGGTTCAATTTCTACATGTCTCTTAGTCACGGGTCTAGGTGGGTTGTCCAGAATTGTTATAATGTTTTCCTTTTGATACCAAAGCACATCATCCATCATAGGCCAGAAGAATCTGTTACGACCAACCCTGTGCATTGTTTTGACTTCGATTTCTTCCTCTTCATCCACTGACAAAATAAGTCCAGGATAGGCTTTGCCATCATATTTCACAACACAGTAGTTTGAAACTAGACTCTCGTCCACCTCAACGATATGACGAAGCTTGGAAACCGTGCTCGCTGTGGTGTTTACTGCTACTTCCTCACAGGTTTGCAAAATAGACGATGAAGAATGCGCAGCTTCTCTCTGAAATATATACATGCACAATTACTTTGATTCTAAGCAATGAAGCATCAATTAATCTATACTAACAAATCAACTACAAGACATAATTAAAAAGGAAACTAAAAAAAATAAAAATTTTAAGGTCAACCTGGGTTGGAAAAGAAAACGTTTCTGGCTTGAAACATTGACAGATGGCTGGTCGTGCACAAAAGCAGGATAGTGGTCTATGCAAAATGGTTCCTCTACTTGGAACAATAATCTGTAAACAAGAGAAAACATAATTATCTTATATGCTAATATCAACATTTAGACTTACTTTTTTACATTATGTCTTATACAAAAACATGTGTAGTTAAAATATGTACCTGATGAATCTGCATAGTTCTTGTAATCGGTTTTAATGTTGTTGGCAATACACTTTCAATCTCTTTAACTTGTTCCTCTGTTATTTTCACTAGCTTAACTGATGTTCCTTTTGACTCTAATGCCAGGATGAGATCATCGGACCCCATTATGTCACCCCCTTCATTAATAAATCTGTCTGCTGATCTTTTTACAACGGCCCCGATGCCATTTGCAGCACCCTTTCCGTGACCAGCTTCAAGAAAATTCCATGAAGCTGAATTGAACCCAAACT
>NW_026932269.1:0-5065 GCF_032062105.1 Saccostrea cuccullata | reverse complement strand
ATTGCAATGTACAATTGTCAGCCAGGCGGAACAAACCTCATTAAAAGCACACTTTCTCCAAGGATAAGAATAACTCACTCTGTGTTACTCGATACAGGTATTCTTGGCAGCAATGAGCTGCGATGCATTTCAATGTATATATTCCTTAGAATTAAATCACATTGATTTTGGCTACATATATCAGAAACTGTAATCCCTTGGATTTCATTTAGGCCTATATAATTTGCACACATCAACATGTTTTATTATATCCATGGATAAATAGCCTAAACATAAAGAATAGAATTTAAGAGACAGTAGACATTACCAATATGCACAATAAGAAGTAAAGACAAATAACAATTTTAAAATACATTTGGAGATAACAAACTCAGAAAATCAGTGGAAGGGTTCCTCCTAACTCTACTCACTGAAATAAAGATTTAGGAAAAACAAATTGTTATATGTATTCAGCCTAATGTGATTAATCGGAACGGAAAACGACAAGTTTTTTGTAGAGAAAAAAAACAAGCCCTGTCCTATAGGTCAGATCCCTACTTATAATGAAGTGATCCTTTACTACAGTGAATCTATAAATTAATACATGTAATTAGGCATAGTATTAAGATTATCAGTACATGAAACTACATATACATATATACAGTTATCTGTTTAACAGAGATTTATATCAGAGCTAATTTGAGGTATATAATACCATGCATAAGATCAATAATGATAAATCAATTAATTGCATGCATTGTCAATACTTTATGGGCCTGGAAATGAACTGATACTCTGAGAAAAGTACCATCTGGGAAAGAATAATATAATACACAAAACAAATACATGTTCATTAGAAAGACCCTATACTGCAAATAGGTAGATGTTCTTAACCTTTTACATAACATTAGGTTTATGAAGAAAGAATTATAAGAAAGATATTAAATAAAGTGTCATTTGATATAATTTAGAATTACGACACTCAGCAAGATACTTTTAGCCTAATTCAATTCATGCATTATTGTATTAATTCATCAGAGCATCCTTAGGAAGAAAAAAATAGTTCAGATAATGGTTGTTATGGACACAAACCGAGACCAATCAGGTGCTGCCTCTATGACCCCTTGACCTTTCTGATGATGGCCTCCAGCTGATCCCACTGTTCATTTGTTACAATCCTCAAGTCATTGAACTCCCCCGCTCTCATCACATACTCACCTCCATCAAAATTTATAATCTTTGAGAAGAAATTTTTAAAAAAATTAATTAATTACACCGTATGCATTGATACATTTGACAATTCTATTTGCTGTTCTGGATCTCTGTTCATTTACAGGGTGTGTGCAGTCTTTTACGCATCTTTCAAGCTTTACTTTTAAGGCCATTTTCAAGAACTTTTCAAAACACTGAACAATAAAAAAAAAAAAGTCCTAGCGCATTGACATTCTTTTCATTTTGTATATGCCAAGACTCAAAACTTGAGTGCTTGAAGCTTTGAGAGACACTTCATAAAATGAATACATGTTGTGGCAACAATCAACTCTATAATATAAATTTTAAATACACATCTGTAATAAAAAAGTAAGAAAATGACTTACACTTCCACTCATCCAGCTGGCATAATCACTGACCATGTAGCTGGCTAGGTTAGCTATCTCTGGCACCTCCCCAAGCCTGCCTACTGGGATAACATCTATCAGTTTATCCTTAAACTGACCTGTCGGGTCAAGGCGGCTAAACGCACCCTGACAGAAAAAAGAGTTCAAGCTGTATAATAGGGATGGATATCTCAAAGCAGTGACAGAAAAAGAGTTCAAGCTGTATAATAAGGATGGATATCTCAAAGCAGTGACAGAAAAAGAGTTCAAGCTGTATAATAGGGATGGATATCTCAAATCAGTGACAGAAAAAGAGTTTAAGCTGTATAATATGGATGGATATCTCAAAGCAGTGACAGAAAAAGAGTTCAAGCTGTATAATAGGGATGGATATCTCAAAGCAGTGACAGAAAAAGAGTTCAAGCTGTATAATAGGGATGGATATCTCAAAGCAGTGACAGAAAAAGAGTTCAAGCTGTATAATAGGGATGGATATCTCAAATCAGTGACAGAAAAAGAGTTCAAGCTGTATAATAGGGATGGATATCTCAAAGCAGTGACAGAAAAAGAGTTCAAGCTGTATAATAGGGATGGATATCTCAAAGCAGTGACAGAAAAAAGAGTTCAAGCTGTATGATAGGGATGGATATCTCAAAGCAGTGACAGAAAAAGAGTTTAAGCTGTATAATAGGGATGGATATCTCAAAGCAGTGACAGAAAAAGAGTTCAAGCTGTATAATAGGGATAGATATCTCAAAGCAGTGACAGAAAAAAGAGTTCAAGCTGTATGATAGGGATGGATACCTCGAAGCAGTGACAGAAAAAGAGTTCAAGCTGTATAATAGGGATGGATATAACAGGGTTTTCTGTCAGAGCTTTTAGTAAAAGATATGCAATTTAATACAGATGCATTTACTGGTACATAATGTATCAAAAAGTAAAAAGAAGTACAAGGGATATAAAATTAATTTACTGTTTCATATAAGTTCTTATATTACCTTAGTTTCTATTGGTCCAGGAGCTATACAGTTAAACCTCAGTCCATATCTGCCCCACTCAGCAGCCAAAGACCTAAGAATCCACAGCAACACTTTATTGATAAAACTTTATTTGTTTTTCCATTTATTTATCATATCGATTGCAAAGACTTTAGTAAGATATGCTTTCCTTTCATATTATAGTAAGTATTAAATCACTAATGCATCTTAAAAGAATCCCTGTTCTTGCTGCTGTATTCAATTAAGTACAAAATAACAGTAATATGATCCTGTTTATGATATTTTTGCTGACTTTAAAATCACATTCTCTATGTAATGAATCAGATTGACAAAAGCCCATAAATGTGCTGTCTTATAATTACTTTGTCAAGCCTTCCACCCCTGTTTTGGCTGCTGCACTTGGTGTAACAAATCCTGATCCACTCCCAGTATAGATTGTAGTTATGGACAAAAAAGAAGCACCTGAAATACATATACACTGTATATTGTCTACATATAAATCAAGTAAACTAGAAAATAACTAGACCAAAGGTCAAATTTAAGGCCTTGGAAACCTGAAGAACATTGATTCCTATCTTGCCATAAACACCCTATAATGAGAGAAAAACTGGAAGGGCACAAATTTTGATGGTCAATGTGTGAACAAAAATCCCACATGTACTAGCTACAATATGTTACCCTGTTTTGCTTTGATGAGCCTTTTTCCCAGTTCTAAGGTGACAATAGCTGTTCCATTAAGTACAATGTCCACCACAGTTCTGAAGGCATTAGGGGACAGTCTCTCTGTGGGGGATATGAAGTTTCCCGCGGCGTTGTTGATAACAATGCTGGGTAATCCAAACTCCTGCTCACAGCGATCTACGGCGGCCTTCACACTGTCTGGATCACGGACATCTGCCGCCACCGCTAGAACCTACAGGTGATTAGGTTCAAACAATGAAAGAGAAGAGGTAGCTAAAAAATGAATAGATTCTGAAATATTACCAGTATTTATAGAACTAGATCCCATAGGGCCTCCCCGGGACCAGGATATTCCCAACCTATAATGATGTAATACCCCAGTATTTTGGTATTCCTCCTAAACTCTCCATTTGGAACTGAACCCCAGATCCCATCCTACTTTTTAAATTCCCCTTCTATTTCAATTCTTAGGAACAGCCCTGTTTTTCTAGGTTTTTTTATTTTCATAAAATTTCATTCCATTTAAAAATTAAGTATATATTTTTGAAAGAAAAATAAATGTAACACTTACTTTGTTCCCTGTAACACTACTTATTTCTTCAGCTGTTTGTTCTAGTACTGGCAATTTTCTACAAAACATAAAATTAAAAAAAAAAAAATTTAAAGGTATGCATCTGACTAAATAAGCTGTTATAATCTAAATATACATGTACTACTATACAAATATAACCTTTTCATGAGATCGATCTATTGATATATTGACTTCACAGAAAGTATATTGACTAGGCATGAAGAGCTAGGTCTCCGTGTATAAGCTTTTCAGTGAAGTCAATATATTGATTGATTGACAGAATGAAAGGGCTATATTTGCATTGCTATTTTTTTTTTTACAGATACTGACCAAAAAAATTGAAAATAATGGAAGAAAGTTGTATTCTTTCTTGTCATTTTTAAACACATGAGAATTAAAGATCAAAATAAATGAAGCTGTTTATGTAATTGCATTTTCTTTATACTAATAGAGAAATTTAACAGAAAATGTAATAATTTAAAAGACAATACTGGTTTCATTATATTTTGTACATATCAAGCTATGATTCAGAAATACATTTTCTAATATGTTTTATATAAAGAATATCCTTATATCAAGGCATTGTTATATTTTACCAATTATTACAGAGCATCATAATTATAAATAGGAGGTGAAGTATTTTTTCAGAAGCAAGTCATATTGTAAAGTTATCAATATTGTTGTTTTATAGAAGATTATTTCAAATTTTGAAACATCAATTGAATATACATTTCAGAATCTATAAATAGAAACACAAGTCTAAATGCTCTTATATACTTGACTATGTGATGAAGTCTGAGCAAATTAGAAAGCATGGAATGATAGAAATATAATATAGATATATATGTGCATGCCTGCTTGTAATGACAACCTGGGCTCCTAGTTGTGAGAGTGTTGTGGTCATTCCTTTCCCTAGCCCTGTACCCCCACCTGTGATAAAGGCTGTCTTGCCTTTAAATGTATCTTTGGGAAGCATGGGTGTTGACACAGCAGGAAAGAAATGAGCGGTGGTTCAGAACTTTGTCTTTTCTGTGACTCGCAACAGAAAAATTGCCTGCCATGTGAAATTCCTCATGGCCAGTTATCTGCAAAAAATGTACAACGGTGCATTATATTGTTACATGCAAGTTAATTTAAGATAATTTAATTACTTCAAACTAGATCATGAATACATACTTGATCCTGATTTTGAGTGTTATTTGTATTATTCCAATTGGCAAAAATGTAAATAAAGTAAC
>NW_026932268.1:0-5131 GCF_032062105.1 Saccostrea cuccullata | reverse complement strand
TACCCTGAATGTTTATTTTTTAAGCATGTTAAGATTAAGATTTCCTGTTTTGTGTTCTGATTCAAATGATGAATCAATTTTATTGAATCAGTTCTGTTGCACATAATATTTGTGAGAATGCTTGCTTTATCATAATTATAGAAAATTTTATTTCTAAATTAGGCATACATTAGATTATTTACTTTTTCTAAAATTCATTCTGAAGTAAGGCAAACTTCTAAACCCCTTTTAATTTTCTTGACATATCTTGAAGGTACTTGGACACAGATTTGAAGTCAATATTTTCTCTATAATATTACGACTTATATATTTTAATAGCATTTCACATAAAAATTAATTAAAAATCTTATTTCATTTAAAAGTTATTAAAACTTCAAATTTTTTGGCGGGTTTGATTGACACATCCTTGCACTTTCACAAATTTTAGCCTTATTCTTAATCCTTAGGAAAAGTGGCAATCTTGTTGTGTATTAATGAGAAATATGAAAACTTTTATCCAGAAAAATAATTTTATACAGAGTAGAAATTTAGAAAGCAACACTCCTTCACAAGTATCGTCATTCCGAACTAAGAGTTGCGTACAGAGTCTAGCAAATCGAGCATACTCGTGTTATATACACAGTTTTTGTGAACAGGACACGAGTTCTGTTATTGCTTATGTTTACAATTCACCGGGTGCGTTCAATCGTCACAGTCTGCTTACAACAACTGCACGGACTGACAATATATTGTATTTATTTTGCTTTCGAACATGTCTACTCTGAATTTTCTGGATTATAGTATTAATATTTTTTATTTATACAAAACGAGATTGCCACTTTTCCTTAAGATAAAGGCCATTTTTATTTTATTAGTTTTTTTACGTTTTTTTTTTTTGTAAAATGTCCATTGGGTGGCTAAAAAAAAAAAAAAAAAAAAAAAAAAGAAGAAGAAGTTTTCAATGTTCAAAAATTTAAAATGCAGCATATCAAAGCAGTTGGGGAAATCAACCTCAGAACATTGCACAGAAATGTCTTTCTTGGCATTCCTCACTAAAAGAGAATGATTCTCCGAGCAGAGAGACATATTATGTGAACAATGCTAAACTTTCTGTGTATGTCTATGACTGGATACGGGTGTCCTCTCACTGCTACGTCCACATTGCCACAGAAAAACACACTTCAGCAAATTTTACACAACCCCCTGTAAAATAATAAAAGTTTAATCAAATTCAGATAATACCTTTTCTTAAACAGTATTAAACAGTATAAAACTAAAATTCAGTGGACAATTAATGGACACAAATAAACTTACCAGAATGATAAGTCATCCCCATAGGGTTTCACATTCCTATGACTCTCATACAAACATTTTTTGTCTAGAACATCCTGATGAGTCTGTTCCTTTTCCAAATCTAAAATTTAAACTTTAAGAAACATTTCTTTCACATCATTTGATAGATTCATACCTGCACAATGATAAAAAAATCTTTTATTTCTCTGACGTTTTAACAATTGACAACACGTCTTGTAGATTTTTAAAATACAGTCAAACATGCTCTTTTAAAAATGTCATAAATAATATATGAACTGTTAACTAACCATTAGATATAACTGTTTAAAAATTCGCCAAACCCTCAAAGAAAAGTTATGGGTGTCGGATGGAGCGCAAGTGATGACATCAGATTCGTTGGTTTTGGCTGTAATTTCCTCAACCACCACACTCCATTCGCTGATCAGATAACATCATAATAGAATAATCACCAGCCTGATCAGCTCATAAAAACCGTCATACATTTACTACTGTCCTTAAAACATTTATATTCTGTTTTGAAAAACCTAAAATGTTTCACATGACATGGCCGTCATACTTATTTCATCTCTGACTACAAAACGCTTGCAGAGTTTTTTTTAAAGGGTCAATAGTGGAAGCGTTTACATGATTCTGATCACAACTAAGTAAAATTCAAACAATGTACGGTCATTTCCGGATTTTTTAAATATGATTGAAGTAAAGTTCGATCGGCCATTATAAAAAAAGGATTGAATGGAATTTTTATTATTTTTCCAAAACTTAGAAAAATAGGTGGAGGATACGTAAAACAACCAATAAAAAAATTTTGGCCTAAGAATAAAATTAATTTGTGAAAGTGCAAGGATGTGTCAATCAAACCAACCAAAAGATTTTAAATTTTAATATCTTTTATATGAAATAAGATTTTTAATTAATTTTTATGTGAAATGCTATTAAAATATATAAGCCGTAATATTATAGAGAAAATAATAACTTCAAATCTGTGTCCAAGTACCTTTAAATGGGAAATACAGATTGATATTTGTTTTTATGTTTTTCATTTTTTAGAACTTGCATGAACATAAGCAGTTAGCTCTTCTATCCTGTATTGTTGTGCTATATTAATAATTAATATCTAATACCAGAACTCGGTCTCTTTTATGCCTAAGTGCAAATCCATTCAAATTGAATACATTATTGTTCAGTTCATATTTTAAGTAAATATCTGAGGAAGAAGATATAGTAATCTACTTCCTACATTTATGGTTTATTTTTTTATCCTTAAAAGATGGTAATTATGGATGTAGGTTTAAACTGATTAAAATTGGCATCTTGAAAAGAAACTCTTTTAAAATGTCTTATCTTAAATCAGGTGATCATGTACATTTCACCCATGGTTAAGTAAAGCTGAGAAATAAGGAAGACTTTGGCAGCATGTTAAAATGTCTATGATCTGTGTTAACTTTCTTCCTCTCATCTTTAAAAGTTTATTTAAAAAAAAAAGTGAAATTGAAAAATAAGCATACAAGTTCCTGTATAAACATTTAATACAAAGATTTCCTGTAACATTTCATAGCCCTGAAATGAAATGTACCTTGCACTGTCAACAGTATCTGATAGACAAGTTGTTGACCTTTGATTTTAATTAAATTGATTTATCATGTTTATTTCCAGGAGTGTATTTTGAGTGGTATGATGTCAGTGAGTGGTAAAAAAGTACTGCATATAGACAGGAACAAGTATTACGGAGGAGATATCGCATCTATTACTCCGCTGGAAGACGTAAGTCATCATATAAACATGATAAAATATCACCCCGCTGGAAGATGTAAGTCATCAAGTAAACATGATAAAATATCACCCCGCTGGAAGATGTAAGTCATCAAGTAAACATGATAAAATATCACCCCGCTGGAAGACGTAAGTCATCATATAAACATGATAAAATATCACCCCGCTGGAAGACGTAAATCATCATATAATTTAAACATGATAAAATAGAAAGACAAATCCATGAAACCTGGGGCCTGTTTTACAAAAGATCTTCTTTCGACTAAGACCAAAATCTTCACTTAATCGTAAAATTTAGAAAAAAATAATGATCCAGTTTGAAATTGCCAGAATAAAAAGTATCTTTCTACATATTTTTTAAAAAAGATGAAAAACATTTTCTATTTATTGTAATTAATAAAGTTATAAGCAGAATTAAATTTTGGTATTTGTCGTAAGTTCTTTAATTTGTAAAACGGATCCCTATCTGCTTTGAAATTGTTGGTTTTTCATTTCCATTTCATGCCTGTTTTATAGATGTTCCAAATGTATGGAATGAAGATGCCTGAAGACCGGTTTGGAAGAGGCAGAGACTTGGAACGTGGACCTGATTCCAAAGTTCCTCATGGCTAATGGTTTGTTATCTAGGTTACCTCTAATTCTTTTTTCTATTATTCAATAAATGTACATCCGAATATGTAATGCTAAGCATACTAAAATTGGTCAGAATTGCTTGACGTACATTTTAGCATGTTGAGTGTGAATTTAAGAATTTGCATTTATGGTCATATTAAATGTAAACTTTAATTTATAAGTTGAAAAACAGAGAAGTTATTTTACAATTCTAATTTCAATCGCCAACAAAAAACACAACAAGCATGATGTTTTTTTTTTTACTCTGAATTTTTTTCTGTGTTGGAACTCAATTCTAAGGATTCTTTCCATGAATTCTAATGAAGGAAAAAAATTAGATCTTATAAAAAAAACTGTAGTATAGATATTAACATGGGAACTATGTCTTTTATTTCAGGTCAGCTGGTGAAGTTGCTGATTTACACTGGTGTAACCCGTTACCTAGAGTTCAAGTGTTTGGAGGGCAGTTACGTCTGCAAGGGAGGCAAGGTGTATAAAATGCCTGCCGACGAGAAGGAAGCCCTCACTACAAGTAGGTTTTTACGTAACATTATACATCTATATGGACAAAACTGATGACTGAACACTGGCTGTTTAAAAATTTGAACAGTCTTACATAAAATTTTCCATTATGATCTCAGTTAAAAGGAACACATATGGTAGATGGTCCTTTTAGATCAGTATCTATGACCAGAAGCAAATTTTAGATACTAATGGAAGAAGTATTCATTAATTCATATTTCATCTAATTTGAGAAATAGATTTGACCTGAATATTTAAATAAAAAAAAAAAAGAATCTGATAGTTTTCAAAGAAATACCGGGTATATGCCCGTCTAAGACTAAGGTATTGTATTATACACCACATAAATGTAGTTCTGTCATTGAGTGGAAATCATCTGATGTATTACAAACAATAAGATGCAGAAAGTCATTGCCTAATTTCAAGTTCAATGATTATATTAACTAGGGCTAATTGTAACGGGAACCGTTACAGATGTTCCCCAAACGCTCCCCAACTCCCTTTTGGTGCCATGCTCCCTTTAACCTTCATTAAAAACGACAAACTCTATGCATTTTACACTTTAACAACGTTTCCCTGAAGTATACCGAGTATATTCAAATTTTAGCATTTGCACGCGTGCACATGTAGATGCATGTGCGTAATGACCATATTCTCTTGTCTACACTATCTATATACATTAATATAATAAAATAATAAAGCATTTAATCCAAAAGTATTAAAAAATACGCTTCATCAAGTGTATTTTTGATTTTTCCCATTTCACGTGCATGCACGTGTATGCATGTGCATGATGACCTTACCTTTTTGTAGGAATCCACTATGTCTATCTATGTTCTAAATCCCATCCTGTTTGGTTGAAAATCAAAGGAGTTATACCCATTTAAAGTTTAAGCCAATCAGATTGCAGCGCACGTGCATGCCGGGGTTTTCA
>NW_026932267.1:0-5108 GCF_032062105.1 Saccostrea cuccullata | reverse complement strand
CGCTATAAATCATGAACTATCATCTCCAATTAATCTTAGCTTCAAATCTTAAGCAGTTTTCGCTAAGTAATCAAGACAAAATTGCATTTTAAAATCAGAAAATTGTCCATATCTCACGACCGGAAGTGACGTCATCGACGAAAAAAATTTCCAATAAGGTTCAGATCAGTACCTATCAGATGTGAAAGTTTAACGAGAATCGGTCCAGTAGTTTACGAGAAATCGCGTGCACAAAATCGGTAAGAATAATAATAATAATAATAATAATAATAATAATAGGGAAAAGAAACCGAACGAAAACAAGAAGGTCTTCCGTTGGAGACGGAAGACCTTAATAATAATAATAATAATAATAATAAGAAACAGAGTAAAAACAATATGTTCCCCAACTTCGTTTGGGGAACATAATAAAACTGAGTAAAAACAATATGTTCCCAAACTCCGTTTGGGGAACATAATAAGAGTTTATTTCCCTAACACTTCCTATAGCTCTTGGTTAAAGTACATATACTTTTAGTGTCCTAGGTCTTGTTCTTTAATTTCCATTAGTGAGAAATGAATTCATTAAAATACAAACTATTTTAAAGTGAATATAGTTCATTTAATAGACCCCACCTATTTTGAGTGGTTATATAAGAGGAACTTAATTTTAAAATTAAAAATCAAGTAAATTGGATATTTTTGGAGCTACACGTAGATAAAAAAAAGAGTACAAGGGCCGTTCAATAAATAATGTCCTGAACTGTATGACATACAATTCAGATATCTATGCCACGCCAAATTCACAAAAATGAGATAAACCTAGTTTCACATTTGATAAACTAGGATTATCAACTGTAAACTATAGTTTACAAACCGTAAACTATAGTTAACGATTCGTTAAGTATAGTTAACGATTCGTTAAGTATAGTTTTCATCTGTAAAACTATATTTAACGGTTGTTAACTATAGTTTACGAATGATAATATAAGTTTATCTGTCTGTAATAGGCGTTAACAATAGATTTTGTTGATAAACATAGATTCACGTTAGTTTAGTTTACAATCGTAAACTATAGTTAAGAGTTGTTAATCATAGTTTCACAAATCGTGAAACTATATTTATCAGATCGTTAACTATAGTCAACTGTTTGTAAACTATAGTTTACAAATCGTGAAACTGTATTTATCAGATAATCTCTGTTTTGCAATCGCAAATGATTGTATTCAGTGTTAAGTATAGTTTACGGTTGTGAAATATAGATTATCGCGTTAACTGTAGTTTACGGATGTAAAATATGGATAAACGTTGTTAACTATTATAGTTTACAGTCCGTAAACTATAGTTTACAACCGATAAACCTAGTTTATCGACTGTGAAAGTATGTTTTGCTCATTTTTGTGAATTTGGCGTGCCATAGATATCATATGACATTAAGCTTGACTTTCTCTTATTATTGAATCTTTAATAATGAATTTATAACAGCTTTTGTGACCACTTTTCATCACATAGTTTCATTTTTAAAAGCTGGGAAGCAAGGGCTATTCGAGACACTGCATTAAAAATGAATGGTAAAGAATCAGGAAACTAAAGTTAAAGTAAACGCTTCATTAAAGCTGCTGTAGAATTTGTTAAAAAATGCCAAAGAAATATTCAATGAAATATATGAACGTTACAGCAACCAATGTCTGTTTTATAGACAAATGAGCAAATGGATTTCAATCATAAAAAGTTATAAAATGGGCATCAAAAGCGTAACCCTCTTTGACAACAAGTACTTATAACAACGAATTTACTGTTTGCCAAAAGTCAACATATCACAGATGATATATGATTGATTTTAAGACACATAGCAAATGAAAGACATCAATTCGGGAGTAGTTCACACTGTTTTAAAGAAACATTTGACATCAAAAAAGCTTAGTTCTCAAAGGTCACCGAAAACAACAGCGTGTAAGAATTTCTAAACAATTAATTATTTTTAAAAAAATCAGTAATTGTAGTTATCCTCGTTTTTCTGGAATTCAAACAGATAATGAAACTTGAATCTATTGCTTAAAACATTAAAAAAATAACAATAAGATGTGCTTGACAAAAACAGCAAAGGTCTGAGAAGAGAAAAGAATTGCAAGATCACAAAGACAGATTTATATGCAATTTTCTTAAATTTAGTGGTCTTGTTGTTCAAATTCAAATTTAGGGAGGCAGTTTAACTTCTGGAGGAGACTAGAAAGCATATTTTTGCAAAAAAAAAAAAAAAAATTTAAAGGTTTTTGCGAGGAAAGAACCAGAATCAGGAATCCACTACATTAAATTTCTTCATGACAGCGTCTAAACCCGCACGCCCTGAATTGTAATGAGTTTGGGGAATAAATAGAAAGTTAATGTTTTTTCACATTAACAATGTCCTCCAGGTCTTTCGCCTTTTGACTTGTTTCATTTTCTAAACTTGAAACAAAACACTTTTCAGAAGGAAGATACACGTCCAAGAAATCATAGGATCTGTCATATTCCAGTATACGAAGGGCCATACTCAAAATTGAGTTCTAAAACAATCAGTCATTGGATAAAAATGTTACGGACGTGTATTTTATCCAAAAGAGAATATTTCAGTGAAATGATTAAGACTAAATCATTGAAAAGCGTTTTTTGTTTCTTTTCGAGCACCGAGGACATTATTTATTGAACAGCCCTCGTATATAGAAACAGTGATCGATCTAAAACATTTACAAATAATGTGTACAAGTTTGTGAAAAGGGCATAAAACACGTGTTCCAGAAAATTCCAGAGGGGGGTCAGGTGCAAAGAAGGAGTTAAAACACCAATTTATCAATGTGTGTACGAAAACATAACGTCCCGACACACCAGTACAAAGATCTTTAATTTATCCAAATTACAGATCTCTTGAGCATCAATGAAGAAGTTATTTTCTAAAAATTAAGAAACATATAAAACACTTAAAACACGTTAAAATTCTCGCATATTCTAATGTTTGGATATTGCATAATATAAGAAAAATGCATCCAGATCTCATATTATCTTGTTTTATTTGAGAAAGGCAGACTTCATTGACCTTCAATCATGTTTGATATTGTTTCTTTTATTTACACTAGCTATAATTAATTTCTTGGCTTAAAAATATGGTTGAAATGTAAAAAGAAATGCTATGATTTTTACGCCTCTTTTGATTAAAAAAAATGGCTAAAAATTAGCTCCAAATATTTAGGTGACTCAACTTATATCACGCAATTTAGTTAAAACAATTAAAAAAGATGATATTTACATAGTTGATATTCTTTTTTGTCGTAGAGTGATTGATCTAGGAAAACAGACAAACATAACTAATTTGTAAACAGAACACGAACCTCCGAAAATTCTAGAGATGTAATCAAGTGCCTAGAAGAAGCAAGTATCTCCGATTAATGTTGTTAACCTGGATCTCTTTGAAAGGGAATGCCCGTTTTCTCGGCAAAACAATATTGATCCATAGTGACAGAATGTATAGATTATATACAGTTCATTTTAAAGAAAATAATATATGTCGAGAGATAACTGCAAAGTGTTTGACATTAGGGTTTCAATTATTTCGAGAAGTTAATAATTTTCACCTAATTTTACTTTATATTAAGAGGCAGTCCGCCGAAAAACCAGGCAGGGTTGTATTAATAGGCGGCACATCGAATGTGACGAATATTTGAAATTTTATTGAAAACAATATCAATGTAGTCCAAATGGAATAATGTAATCGAAGATTTGTTTTAAAATTACATAATTAGGAAAATATCCTTTTGTTTCGTGTTCTTGAATTCCCCTATACAAACCATTGAATTTAGGTCAGAAACAACGAACTGTAATTTCCAATACTTATTTAACAGGACTATAATTCATGCTGAACTAAATCTAGAAATATTTCATCTTTCAGTTTCAAAAATAAAATTGGTGGGCAAAACACTTTTGATAGTAGTTTTCTGTCAAAATATATCGACGTTTTTATGAAATTTTGCGATGTAAGAGTTATCTCCCGTGGCATCGGTAAATCTGCTAAACACCTTACTATCGAAATCCTGGTGAAATACTTAGAATATATACACAAAATAAAATTATTTAACAAAAACTTACTACTTTATTTTCAAAATAGAATTCATTTTCGCCTCCAAACGTAATATTTAGATTAAGATTGGCAGTATTATTCAGGTTGAATCCACGTTTCCTTTGATGTATCAGTGACGTCATGCCTGACTTATATTGCGTCACAATTAAATAGTTACAAATTTTCCAAAGAAGTTTGTACATTCTTTGCATAAAAGCGCAAATAAAACGATTAAAAATAAATAATTTCTCTTTTTCTGTTCAATTACTTTTCAGAGTGCATTATCCTACATGTTAAATAATCATATATTTTTATATAAAATGTATTTTTTTCACGGGCGACGTCTCAGCTAGAAGTCCCTTTTGAAAAGTAATTTTGTACATGTCCGAGAACTAATTTTTAAACTTATTTACTAGGCTATGCGTACAAATAATTAATTGTTTATATTGAATATAAATTATTTCTTATAAAATTGGGATGTGAAGAAATTTTATTTTCTTCTGATTATCAAGGAAAGATGAATATTTTAGATTTACGCAACATTTAATTCAAGTCAACTGAGTTGAGATGTTTATTTCATTATTTCACAAAAAAACACTTGATTATATTTATCTATGCAGTCAAACCAAAGTAAACGATCCGCGGTACGATTAAAAATATTTTATTAAAAAAGTGAAAAATAAGATTTAAAAAATATTTATGGAGGAAAATTATTGTTGAACTCCCCACTTCACTTTTTTTTTGTTAAATTTGGTGATTAAAACAATCACATACTCACATTCAATATGAAGTTAAAAAATGTGACCACGTTGGCCAATTCTAATATGTTTTCCCATTAATGAAAGTTTTTTTTTAATATGCCGCCTTGCCCCCCCCCCCCGTCCCGGCTTTTTTCTTGCGATTTCTAGGCTCTTAAATAATGATACTATATATGAGATAACTTATTTTCTTATTAATATAAAATTAAATTTTATAAGATGAAAATATAGGGGAAACGGCTTTTATAGATGACAGGTTTAAAAAATTTGGATAAAGCCAA
>NW_026932266.1:0-5091 GCF_032062105.1 Saccostrea cuccullata | reverse complement strand
CAAACAGTCGTTTTTACCTCCATCGCGAAAGAGTTCCGCTAAGTTTAGTATTGATTGAATGGTTGATTGATTGTTTATTGTAAAACGCCGAGACGACGAATATTTCAGCCATATTTTTCATTAATACACCCCAAGATTGCCACTTTTCCTAAGGATTAAGAGTAAAGTTAAAATTTGTGAAAGTGCAAGGATGTGTCAATACCCGCCAAAAAATTTAAAGTTTTAATAACTTTCAAATGAAATTAGATTTTTAATTAGTTTTTGTGTGAAATGCTATTAAAATATATAATTCGTGATACTATACAGAAAATATGAACTTCTAATCTGTGTCCAAGTACCTTTAAATCCGTTTTTTTTTTTCAGAAAAGTATTTTTTCGTTCCTAAGAAACGTCTTTAAAACGCTTAGGCTTAAAGTCAACATTGACGGTATTTTAATAAACATGCAAGCGTTTTTATGACGGATCCGACGGCATGGAGGGAAACTTTTTTGATAATTTTTGTGATTTAAAAATATTGTGACATAGCTGAAATGGTATTGGGTGGTTTGCTTCCGATTAAGTGTTCGACCCGCTTGGTTTCATATACGTACTGTATGTATACATGCAACAGATGAACCAACGTGTTTAAAAACGCACAGCCTGTATCACAGGCACATTTAACATTGCAGAATAAAGTGTTTTTTTTAAATCTACATTTCGAAAAGATTTTTCTTAAAATCTGACAGAGATTTGAATTTGATGAATGTGTAATATATAGAATATTTTATATGGCTTTTTCATACAGCAAAGCCTGTTTAAATGTTCTTAAAAGAGGTTTAAAGAACCCATAAACGCAAGGACAGGCTGCACTGAATACAATAACTAGATAACAAAAACACTGACAAAATTACAGCCTTCTCTGAAGATGAAAAACCTTCACTGGTAAAAAAAATTAATTTATAATTGCTTCAAATTGCTTCTGTTCCAAAAATAACTCAGGGATTATGAAGGATTTCTTCATGCTATAAACCTGTGTAATAAATTGTCAATAGAATCTGAAAGTTTTTGGAATATTTCTTTAAGCAGTAAAAAAATGAACACCCCTCCGCGATTGCGCGGGATTTCATCTAGTTGACTAATAAAAATAAGAGTTCATCTGCCTACATCTTTTAAAATGTTATGTAGATGACATATCTTTTAAGTCAATTCAATAAAAAAGAATTTATTCTTGAGAATCATTGCTTCATACTCATTTGATATTCGAGGATGTTTAAAAAATTTTTTTAGTAAGCCACCGGATCGGTGGGTAAATTGTTTTTGTAGTCTGTCTGTTTGTTTACCATAAATACATGTACAGAATGGGTGGGACTATGGCTTCCATATTTCATGGGTCAGTCAGGTGTATTTCTTATGACAGAACCATTCCATGCGTAGCACCAGATTGACCTTGGATTTTCAAACATTTTAACCTTGGCCTTAACTTTTGAACAGTTGGAGCTAGGGCTTTCATCCTTCACATGTGTATTCCTTGTAGAAAGACCTTTTAGCTGGTATAAATATTTTTGATAATGACCTAAGAGTTTGACCCACATTTTAAAAACTTTAACTTTGGTTATGACTTTCGAACAGTCAGTAATAGTGCTTTTATATTTCACATGTGTATTCCTTAGTGATAAAACCTCTCTTGCGGTACATACACTTTTGAGCTTTGGAGATTGACATGTATTAAAGAGAAGAAACCCTTAATCCATTAAATGTCATATGGGGGCATTTTTTTCATAAACTTTTTGAAAACAAACAAAACAAGGTCAAAAATAACAAGAGGCCTACGGGCCTTATAGGTCACCTGAGTATCATGAAACAACTTTCCAAATATTGAATTAGGTTTGTGTTTTAAACCAGATGCCATGAAATTTATGATTTTGAAAGAAGCATCATTGCTTATCATAATTAAACACTTAGAACGCTTACTCTAGTTACTTGATACCCACAGTGAGATCAGAGTAACCAATAGAAAATGCATTTTCACTTTATATCCAGCTATTGGTGCACCCCATCCCTCAGGAATCACTGACCCTGGGGCCACACATTTCAAAATTTTGGAAATTTTATCATAAATTTTATATCATCATAAATGGTTGATTAATACCACAGAACAGATTTCAAAGTATTTATTTATCTTCAGACTATGTACTTTTACCCCCCCCCCTTCCCGATATCCTTGACCCAGAGGACATGATTTTAATCATTTTGCTAGATGCACCTTTCTTCATCATACAATTATAAACTAACATCATTCGCATACCGGTAATACCTAGGAGCAATGGAAAAGATTTTAAAAGAATTCATGCATTTTCACTATAATTATATAATCATTAGAGCCCCACCCTAACACCAGAACCCCTGACCCAGGGGCCATGAAATTCACAGTTTTGGAAGAGGCATCCTTCTTCATCATAAACTATGTACATAGTTCATTGGTTTAATACCAAGGAGCAGAGAAGATGATTTTTGAAGAAACAATGTATTTTTACTATATAGTCAATAAGGCCTCGCCCTTGCGAGACATCACAACCCCCAACCCAGGGGCCACAAAATTCACAATTTTGGAAGAGACACACTTGCTCATCATAACTATATACTTACTTTAAAAAAATTTTCTTTGCTCCTGGGTATTAAACAAACTAACTATATACTTACTTAGTTTGTTTAATACCCAGGTGCAAAGAAAAGATTTTAAAGAATTCATGCATTTTCACTATATAATCAAAAGAGGTCCCTCCTTGCACCAAAACCCCTGACCTAGGGGCCATGACATTCACAAATGTAAAAGAGGCATCTTTCCTCATCTTAAGTTTGTAAATAGTTTATTGGTTTAATATCCAGGAGCAAAGAAGAAATTTTTTGAAGAATTAATGCATTTTCACTATATAATCAATAGAGCCCCACCCTAACACCAGAACCCCTGAGCCTGGGGCCATACAATTCACAATTTTGGAGGATGCACTCTATTTAATCATAACCATGTACTTAGATAGCCTGTTTAATACCGAGGAGCAGAGAAGATTTTTGAAGAATTAATGTTTTATTACCATACAAATAATAGAGCCCCACCCTAACACAAAAACCCTGACCCTGGGGCCATGAAATTCACAATTATTATTTTCAAAGAAATAATGCACTTTTACTATATGATCTATATAGCCCCGCCCTAACACCAGAACCCCTGACCAAGGGGCCATGAAATTCACAATTATTGAAGAGGCACTCTTGGTTATCATAACTATGTTCTTAGTTGGTTTATTTAATACCCAGGAGCAGAGAAGAAGATTTTCAAAGAAATAATGCACTTTTACTATAGGATCTATATAGCCCCGCCCTAACACCAGAACCCCTGACCAAGGGGCCATGAATTTCACAATTTTGGTACAGGACTCAATGCTGATTAAAATCATGTCAATAAGTTGACTGCTTGATGTCCAGGAGTAAAAAAAAAAGATTTTTAAAGATTGCATTAACTTTAGTGGTTTTTGCCCGACCCCTCAGGCCCCAGGGGGCAGGGACCATGATATTCACAATTTGTGTTCCCCTTTACATATAAATGCTGTATTCCAAATTTGGTTGAAATTGGTTCAGTAGTTCCAGAGAAGAAGATAAAAATGTTCAAAAGTTTACGAACGACGGAAGACGAAAACGGATAGCAATAGGTCACCTGAGTTTACTCAGTTGACCTAATTATACCAGCTGAAAGGTCCTTCTTCGATGAATGCACATGTGAAGGATGAAAGTCCTGGCTCCAACTGTTCAAATATTATAGTGTTGAATTGTTTTTTTAATAAGTAGGTCAAACTCCATGGTCAAGAGGTCAAATCTGGTAGTACCTATGGGAAGGTTTTGTACGGAAAATACCTGTGAATCATGAAAGCCATAGCACTACCCATTCCTTCATTCCTTAGTTATGGGCTAGATTAAAGTTGACAATTGACAGAGAGAGACAAACAAACAGACAGACATAACAAAAACAAAATTCCAACGGGATCTTTCGATCCAGGGGAATCAAAACACTCAAAACAAAAAACAATATATATCAATAATTTAAATAAATAGAATTATTAAAAGAAAGAAAAGTAACCTACAGCTGTAAATAATGTAGAGTTCTTATAATTAAGATTTTTATAATATTCAATTAAAATAGGGGGAAAATATACATATGAAAGAGGAAATTCGGACTGTATTAATTATGAAGTTTATGGCCCAAAGTCTAATCGTTGCTTAACATGAAGCAACCCTGTTCCGTTGCTATGATATTTCATTATTTAAAGAGTTTTGTTGCTTGTAATATTTTGTGAGTACAGAAAAAAAATTAGTCATAGTTTGAAAAATTGAAGTATTTTCTTATAAATACTGCCACTAGCATGAAAGGTAGGTTATTGGCCCAGTTATTTGAAATTTAACAAAAGAATCATAGGTGTACAATGAGCAGTTGGTGTTTTTTCTATCTTATCTGTTAAATGTGTTTAGCCATCTGAGTAAAGGTATACCTTAAAACGTTATTATCTTTTAAAAATCTTACTTTCATTTCCAGATTTTAAACACACCAGTAGTATAAGCGGTCTGGATGGCGAGTTCAACTGAGTGCACTTTTTATGCAAATGAGGTCAAAAATACTGGATTCTGATTGGCTGAGCCTCTGGGTGGGTCAAGGGAGTGCAGCCCCTGGGGGATAGGGGGGTCAACTCAGTACAGTCCCCCTGGGGGATAACCGGGTCAATTCAGTACATATGTTGCATCATCTTTTTAGATCTATTGCATCATCTTTTAGATCTGTTGCATCATCTTTATATATCTATTGCATCATCTTTATACTTGTTGCATCATCTTTTTAATACTTATTGCATCATCTTTTTTGATACCTGTTGCATCATCTTATTATACTTATTGCATCATCTTTCAAACTGGATTTCTTCAAAACAATAACAAATAACACAGATTTTGATTTTTTCAATTTTTATTCAACTAAATACTACATCCAATTACATTTTCTTTTTCTTCTGTCCCTTATCAGTCATCAGGGGTAGTTTCCTCTTGCTTTACCTCTCCTTTTTCTTGAGA
>NW_026932265.1:0-5086 GCF_032062105.1 Saccostrea cuccullata | reverse complement strand
CCTACATTTTCCGGTTGAGTGACAGGTTAAAGTTTTTGGTGCAGGTTTCATTTCCAAGTAACTATAAGCCCTATGTTGCCCAAACCATGGATGTACATCTGAGGATGGATACTACCGGGCTTGCTTCGGATGCTGAATCTGACCTACATTTTCCAGTTGAGTGAACAGGTTAAAGTGTTTGGAGCAGGTTTCATTTGCAAGTAACTTTAAGCCCTATGTTGACCAAACTTGCATGGATGATAAATCTAAGGATGCACACTACCGGGCTTTGGATGCTGAATCTGACCTACATTTTCCGGTTGAGTGAAAAGTAAAAGTTTTTGGTGCAGGTTTCATTTCCAGGTAACTATGAGTTCTTTAATGACCAATCTTGCATGGATGATACATCTTAGGATGCATACTACCCGGCTTGCTTCGGATGCTGAATCTGACCTACATTTTGTGGATGAGTGAAAATGTTAGTTTTTGATGTATGTTTCATTTCCAATTAACTATGAGCCTTATAATGTGCAAACTTGCATGGACGATACATCTTAGGATGCACACTAATGGACTTGCTTCGGATGCTGAATTCGACATACATTTATTAGTAAATAGACCAGGTAAACGTTATGGTTGCAGGTCTATTACCAAAAAACTTTAAGGCTTTTATAACATTGTATAAACCAAACTTGCACAAATGTTGCATCAAGAGATGAAAACTCAAATTTGCTTTAGATGCTGAATTACATTTTCATGAAGAACTACTTTAAATTTTTTATGTTGGTCTACTTCAAAGTATCAGATCAAAATTGCTTAGATATTTTCATTTTTGGAATGTACATTTTTTGTTGGTTAATTGTGTGACTTTGCCTTATTTAAAGACAACATTCGTTGAGGTGAGCTCTGTAATCTCTGATTACCTATGTTTGTACATTAGAGTCATATAGTGATGATTGAAGAAAATTGCATAATTTTCAACCCCAGGATTGAAAAAACATTGTCATTCCATGGAATTGATATTTCTTGGAAAAAATTTAATTTGCAGTCAGTATGCCCAAATATTTTATAACTTAACAAGCTTATGTTAAAGTTTTGTCCAATAGGGAATTTGTTCGGTAGTTTGTTTTCTTCTTAAATGATAGTTTATTCATGTGTTTATATATAAATGGTGCCTGTTTTGGAGGGTAACAGTTGAAATTGACACCCCAAGGAAAACCATTGTCAACCGACGTGTCAGCGGAGGTTGACAAGGGTTTTCCGAGGGTTGTCAATTTCAATTATTATACTTCTGTTAAAATCTTTCCGATAAAAAGTTCAAAAGGTAAACTAACTATCTTTTATAGTCCACGCATAGCAAAGCTATACCCCGGGGTATAGTTTTTGCTATCCACCCTCGGAAAATTTTTATGCAATTTTTGCTGCCAATTTTGATTTCCAGCGATAAATCTATAGATTGATGATGTCATAATGACTCCAATAGCATTGTGACGTCATCAGAATTTCAGATTATTCTTGAAGTATTATCTAACTCCAAAAAATTCAAACCTTAGAAATGATATTATACATCAGTATAATAAAACGTTTATTCATGGTTTTGAGTGGGATACCCTTTTATCAAACCCTTGAAGGAACATTCCCTCGGGCAAGCCCTGGGGGAATTTTTCCCCTGTCGCGGGTTTGATAAAAGTGATAAAAAGCTATCCCACTCACAACCATTGGATAAGTGTATACTTTTACCTTCCAAAACAGGCACCATTTATTTTATTATACTGAATGTCTTCTTAAATTAAGTCAGAAAAAAAAAAATCATCGATCATCTTTACGTTCAGGTTTAGAAAGCTTTCAAACTCCTCACTACTTCTAAAAAGATTTACTGACCTTTTTATCTTTTATCATATAAAGTTTCGTTATTTCTGCACTTCAAGCATGTTTCGTCTGTCGTTTGATGTTTTCAAGTAAGCTACATCGGACGAAGCTTTCATTGACGTCAAGTTTATTCCAGTTCTTTCAAACGCGCAACTACGTTTTGAGAATTCTACGGTGAACCGTACGCGCAAAATATCCACGCATGTGGCATAACCGTTGTGTTACCCGTTGTCACATGCATTGCTAAGGCTGAGGGTAATAGAACGGATTGTTAACTGCGTCTAAACCAATCAGATTTTAGTATTTAACATGAAAGTATAATAATGACTTTTATTCCAGTCCTTAGAGTATAATCCAAAGGGGGTGTCTACATTGGCTGGGAATTCAGATGACCAATCCCTACACCTACACTACTCTGAAACCCAGAAGTCATCACAAGCACAGGTAAACTCTAAGACAGCCATTCAGTATGCATCTTAAGAGGAATTCACCAATATTGCTAAGATTATTCATTGATAAATGGAATGGACCAAATAAGTGTTGCCACCATTGACAAAAGCAGGTCTTAAAACAATTAATTCTTTTAATATTGCTGATCTAATTTAAGTTTGCATCATCAGTAATTTTAAAACATTGCATCATCAATATAAAAAGAGCCTTATTCAAAGCACATTCATTTAATTACTCACTGACAAAAAAATACTCGAAATATAAACAAATTTATTATGAACGGTGATGAACTGAATCAAAAACTTCTTTTCAGAAACACCCAGTTGATTCAGTAGAGGTTGTTGGAACTGAGTACATGGATGTCATTTCTATCCACAGCACCGATCCTACTGGTAAATATATGTCAAAATGAAAAACAAATATTTTATTGAAACTACTTATGCATGAATTATCCAGCCTCTAAACCTTCAAAACAAGCGCTGTTTACATGTAACAAAAAAAATAACAAATAAAAAAAGCAATTTGAGATGTGTACTGTAGATTGTTGAACAATGTCTTAATGATTTCCTAAAATGGACCAAGTCCCAGAATCTCAAGAGTTGTCACTAGATTGACTCCATCACAGAGTGACAAGTCGGGCAAAGAAACAGATGTGGAGGTCGTCCCCTGATAAAAACAGAACAAGGCTACCACTGGTCAAAGTTTAGATCTAGTCACAGGTTTGTATGGGTAAATCTGACAGAAAAACAAATATTTAATAGGAGTTGTGTACTAAAACTCATCTCAATAAGAAAATTCATTCAGTATGTATTACTAAGATTTTTGTGCAGGTTAGACCTTATATTGCGTCTGATGTAATTAAAAAAAAACATAGTTATTTGAATCTTTTTGACTGTAAATATTTTATTTATAATCCCTTAAGTGAGATGTAATTATGTAATCACTATTTTCGCGACACCTTATTTTCGTGAGATAGTCATTGATTCTTTATAAGCGAGACAAAATTTTCACGAATTGTGGTCATTACTCTATATAATCCTAAGGAATACTATTATACGCGAGAAATAAATTTTCGCGAGCACACTGTCTCGCGTAATTACGCGAAAATAAAGTTCTCGCGAATAAAAAGTGATTTACAGTACATATTCATTAAACATTTATGTTTTTATCACCCATACAAATGTTTGGGTCTGCTTTAAAACATCTTCTCTATCTTCATGTACATACATGTGTATAATGTGTATATTTTTGTTGCAGAAAAGCAGACCACAATGCAAAGGAAACAGGCCTGCCTTTCCCAGCCAACCAAACTGGACAGAAACATGGAAGTAGATTTGAGCAGACTTAGGAAATTAGCTACGGAGGCTAAAAGCAAAGAAGTGGATGTTACATTGGCTTCTGAATCAGGTGAAAGTCCCAACAGTGTCATTTTGAAAAGATTTTATTCATTTTGTTCTTCATATCTGTTATAACTTAATATTAATAAGGAAGTAAGTGACAATTTTGTATTGCAGAAAACTTTGCATTGTCATTGCCAAAAGATGGGGAGCTTTTACATCCCAAAATGTCAAATGGAAAATTGTCCAGATCTGGAGTTCAAAATGAAGCAAATCAGAGAACCAGTCAAGAAACAAGACCTAATCGCTACATTCTGGATAGTCTAGAGCAGGGACCCAGTCAAAAAGCAGGGCCGAGTCATTACATTCCTGATAGTCCAAAAGCAGGAAACCAGTCATCATCGTGTAGAGTAAATTATAAAATATAACAATTTGTTATTATATTTTTTGGCCTAAAAGTTGAACTTTGGCATTTCAAATCAGTTCGAATATGCTGAATATCATGGACATGTTATTGTTATTGTTAAATATAAAGTTCATACTTGTTTAGATTTGAAAGCTCTGTGATCATAAAGTTTTGTCAGCCCTGCTGAGTTAGACACAAATGCATAAAGTAATTTCTCTGTAAATGTTGACTGCATCTTGTTTTAGCCCTAGTCTAGAGAACACACCACCTGCAATACCTGTGTCAGTGGAATCTCAGTCCCAGGTGTCCAGTCATAGCTTTATGCTGCTGCAGCCAGACGTACAGAACATAACAATCCGGGACTCTGAGGAGACTCAGAAGAATGTCTTCAAAAGTGTAAAAGGGAGAGATTCTCCAAGGAAAAGACTGATTCAAGAGGACAGGTAAGCAGACTTGTACAGGTCCTTGTTTCCATCTGGTGCCCTTTTAATGGCATCATTTTATCAAAATTTTGATCATCTTGCTGTCTTTTAGCTCACCTGAGCCCCAAGGCTCAAATGAGCTTTTCTGATCAAAATTTGTTTGTGTCTTTTCCCTTGTCGTAGTCGTTGTCGCGTAAACTTTTCACATTTTCATCTTCTTCTCAAGAACCACTGGGCCAATTTCAACCAAACTTGGCACAATGTATCCTTGGGTGAAGGGGATTCAAGTTTGTTCAAATGAAGGGCCACGCCCTTTTCCAAGGGGAGATAATCATGAATTTGTTAAAAATTAATGGCATTTTTAAAAAATCTTCTCAAAAACCGCTGGGCCAAGAAAGATGAAACTCATGTGGAATCATCCTCAGGTAGTGTAGATTCAAGTTTGTTCAAATCATGACCCCCGGGGGTAGGGTGGGGCCAAAATGGCCAACCCAAGTTTTACATAGGAATATATAGGAAAAATCTTTAGAAATCTTCTGTCCAGTACCACTGGGCCAGGAAAGATGAAACTCATGTGGAATCATCCTCAGGGTGTAGATTCAATTTGTTCAAATCATGACCCC
>NW_026932264.1:0-5103 GCF_032062105.1 Saccostrea cuccullata | reverse complement strand
CTCCCGTTTTCGCGCTATCGCCCGGAGAAAGAACTTAGCGCGGAACGCAATTTTAACTCGTCTCCGAGCTTAACCGGTTTTTAAAGCACTTGAATAGCTCTTACTAAGACCTCCTCAGCAACGTGCAGGTTGTCGAGATCTGACCACTTTAACTTGTCCAAATCCCTGTCTCAAAGTTTTTAAGACTTTTGTACATTTTCCGCATGTTTAGTCCTTCATATCTTTAGAAGGAGAACGCAGATTGGCCAACTTTTTGCAGCTACAAAGAGTCCTTTTTAGGGTCTCTCACTGACATAAGTGGGAAGTGTCATTTGCATACCAGTCTCGAGATCTGGGAGGTTGAAAATGGTGAAAAACTCCCAATTTGTCAATTTCTAAACACAATCTTTGCTGTAAATAAGAGACAAACTTTCTCCCTTTTCCTGACACTTTGAGTTTATGACCCCCACTTAATCGTGTGCCTGGTTTTCTTACCTTTCCAACGACACCAAACTCGTCTCCATATGGAAATCTATATCATTTCAAACTCTATTACTACATAAATCCAGTGTGATTTTTTCGCTATCCATTTATATTAGTTTTGATTTAAAAACTATCACAATATCTCATTTCCTAATCTCTTAAACACAAAAACAAGGTTATAATTTCAGGCTTGTATTTCACCATCACTTTAGCTATAAGGTTAAAAAATCTTGACATAATCTTGTTCTCTGTATTCTTAGCTTTAAAATGACACCACACTTGTCTAAATCGAACGACAAATAAAAAAGTTATGGGCTAAAGAAAATTCCATTATATGCTGTAAATAACTAACCCTCTACAACTTTCACTTTCACTTTTAATTAATCTTTAATCTTAATCCCGTACTTTCACTTTCACTTTCACTAATCCTTTAATCTCAGTTGACCTAATTGGGCACTTTAATCCATGGGCATCTTCGTACATATCCCTATACCCTAACCCTAACCCTAACCCTAACCCTAACCCTAACCCTAACCCTAACCCTAACTAGTTCAAGGCAAAAATCAGTTGCAAGTTGGATTTGAACGGAATCTCTCTCTCCAAAACGAAAAGCTACAATGGAAATTCGATGATGCGGAGGAGCCTGACATGCAATCAAAGTCTTATCTAATATGGCCATGACAAAGGATTGATCTTTTGCCAAAACCCTCCATTTTGAAACGTCAAAGATCGAATTCTTCTTAAAAGTGTCTTTACACAATTCCTTTGGTGATAATTTCAGAAGATTGTTTTGGAAGGTGGACTTTACTCGGTTAAAGTACTGGTTTGCAAACAATTTGTAGTTTAAAGCACTGGGCAGGTCAAAAGATGAATCTATATTTGGTAGTGGTATCAGCGCTAAATTCACTTGCCACCCAAATGAACTGAAAAGTTGTATACCATTGCACATTTTTAATAAAGAAAATGAAGTTCTCTGATATTGAGTTATATCTATGTGCTTCTTAAGAATCGGGTACATGGATATAATACTACCATCACCTCTTGGTAAAATGTTCATGTAAAAAACTGGGAATTTGATAGCCGTCAATGCCTTCATCTCCAGTACAACTCCGTCAATGTCGAGATTGCTCTGCATTAAACAATATATTTCTCCAAACGTAGCATTAACACAGCGCGTTGATATAAATCCTCCTTCAGACCGATGCAGAAATGAATGTACGTCCTTATATTTTAAGAAAGTCGAACAAAAAGATATCGAATTCTCCTTTGCAACTTTCAGAAAAGATTCTTCCTGCTGATAACCGTTTTCTGATAACGGATCCATACTGATTACCTATAAAATAAATGAAATAAAGTAAACCTTTTTGTTTGTATTTAAAGAAATATTTTGTACTTAAAGAGCGAACCTTTAACCTCACTAATGGATTTTAGAAATGATATCATAATGTAAGTGTAACATAGGATAGGCTGTATGGTGTAGGGGTTACATTGTAACCCTGTGGTAGCGGATTTAGGGTGTAAGGTATAGGTTTAACAAAAAATAAAATTTAGGGGCTTTAAGGCTTAGACTATGCGACTGAGAGGTATGGGTTATAGAAATTAGGGTGAAAGGTATAATGTGTAAAAGTTAAAATGATTAGGGTATAGGGTGTAAATGAGGTATAGGTATAGAGTATAGGGTGTAGGTTACAAAGCATAGGGTATAAGGTATAATGGTTATAAGGTATAGGGTTTAGGTCGAAGAGTGTTGGGTATATGCTGTAGGGGGTGGGGTAACAAGGTATAGGATTTAGGGTGCAGGCTGTAGGGTATAGGGTATAAAGCGTAGGGGTTACAAGGTATAGGGTGTATCATGTAGTGAGGAATAGGGTGTAAGGTATAGAGTGTAGGGTGTAAGAAAGATGGGGTAAGGTTACAAGGTATAGGGTGTAAGGGTTATAAGGTACAGGGATTAGGGTGTGGGTGTAGCGTATAGGGTATGGGTTGTAGGGTGTATGGGTTACATGGTATAGGGTGTAGGGGTTACAAGGTAAAGGGTTTAGGGTATAAGGTATAGGGTGCAGGGTATAGGGTATATGGTGTAAGGTATTGGGCGTAGGGGTTACAAGGTCTAGGGTATAGGGGTTACAAGGTATAGGGTGTAGCCTGTAAGGTATAGGGTATATGGTATAGGGTGTAGGGGTTACAAGGTAAAGGGTGTAGGGCATAAGGTATAAGGTAAAAGCTATAGAGTAAAGGGTATATTGTTTAAGGTATAGGGTATGGGGTATAGGATGTAGGGGTTACAATGTAAAGGGTGTAGGGTGTACGGTATAGGGTGTAGGGTGTAGGGGTTAGAAATATAGGGTATAGGGTGTAGGGGTTACAAAGCATAGGCTGTAGGGTGTCGGTTATGGGGAATAGGGAATAGACTGTAGCGGTTACAACCTATTGGTTATGATAAATAGCTTGTGGATTGTTGTGTAAGTTGTTTTGCTAAAAGATTATTATATAATAACGTATAAATATACTCAATAACGAAACATGTTGAAGTAAGGCAATGTTCAATATTTTTAAAAAATAAACATTCCATTATAATTAAAATATCTATTTAATTAGGGTTTTTCAATCGCAATTTCATATTAAGCAAAATTATGGATTTCTCTCTGTGATGCTCACATTGTGAATGTGGACGGCCTTCAGATTAACAACATAAGTTTTCATTTGGAGATAATCATATAAATCTCCCTTTCTGTTATTTTTAAAAAATACATCAAATTCAATATACATTTTTCCGTACAGTGTATATTATAGAAATATAGTAAAAATCAAATTACCTACCTCATTAAATGAAAATAAATGTATAAATCCTTTCAAAGTAGTAGTCAATATGGCGTCAAGTCAATGAAACAGTATATGAGCAATTCATATAAAAATAGATGAACAAAATGCATGCGCAGAAAATTCTATTTATAGTCAACGGAAAATAAAATTTATTTTTAGTAACATGATCAAGTCTTCTTGATCAAGAGGACAGGTCTACTACTAACCCTAACCCTAACCCTAACCCTAACCCTAACCCTAACCCTAACCCCTAACCCTAACCCTAACCCTAACCCTAACCCTAACCCCTAACCCTAACCCCTAACCCCTAACCCTAAACCCTAACCCTAACCCCTAACCCTAACCCTAACCCTAACCCTAACCCTTGACTGTGATATACTAAAAATAGATTTTTCGAATTTCCGGTATAACTTTGGAACCATAGGAGATTGAGAGTTCATATTTGGTATGCCTACTTCACTAATTAAGTTTTCAAACGACACCGAGGTCAATGACCTTGTGACCTTCAATTTAACCTTTAGGCTAAGAATAGCTTTTTCGAACTTTGTTGCCGCCAGGGGCACAGTGTTTCACAAACACATCTTGTTATGTATATGATTGTTTTACTCATTTGTTACATGACATTCCCATGGTGCAATGGTAGCACAATTGTCCCTGAGGACAAGAGATCTAGGTTCAAATCCTGGTGGGTTTTTACAAAGTAACAAGAGTAAAACATTTTTATTTGAAAAAGGAAAAAAAAATGATGTATTTATGACATTTATATGTCATGAAAATGACATAAATTTAAAACTAATGGTTTTGGGAATAGTTTTTTAAAATAAAATCATTATTGAAGATGATATTCCATCAGAAAATATAAAATATGATTAAAGAAAATATTTTTTTCTTATTAAGCATCGCATCCACATTTCATTTATTTCATTTTGTGGAACTTTCAAAAACTGAAGATTGTCCCCCAACCTCATAGCTTGGTGTAGGTTTCTCTTCAGTTTAGCATACATAATATTATATAAGGTAGTATTTTCTTTAGCAAATAAGTTTTTCTTTCTAGGAGATTTTAGCTAAGATATATGAAGAATTTTGGCAATAAATAGATGATTCAAGGAACTCTTAAAGGTCTTACGTAAGGAAATACCAAATAAAAATGATCTTTACTCAAATGAAGTTCTATATACCTTCAGACAATATCTTTTTCTTTTTTTTTTTCATTCTGGGCCATTCTTCCTAGGTTTACAATTTCAAATTTTAAACTCAGATACTAGGGATATCATATCTTTTGCAGAACTGTGCCACTATATTCAAGGAAACTCATTTTAAAGGTGCACTTCATAAAAATTCCTGGTTGGTGCGTAGGCTGGTTGTCAACGTCGGAAACCCACATGTATTTCGGGGTAGATGTCACCTTACTCACAATTCCCTTCCTTCAAAGCTGCATAAGGGGTATTTCTTCTGATCTCAAATTTCTGTCAAAGCATTAATCTTTAATTCTCTATTTCATGAATTATCAGCTGATATTGTAGTTCAATGATTCTTTTCATTAGATATATATATATAGTAACATATGAAATTTTTTTATTGTGTGAAACCTAAAAGAGGGTGAAAATGCCTGATTTCAAAGAATTATGTATACAATTGCATCAGGTTTCTTTGACCTTGACCTTTCAGTTGACCTTGACCTCATTCCTATCATTTGGTTTCTTAATGTCACTTTTAAAGAAACCATTACTCATATTTCAGCCTAATACATACTGATGACATCTTTTTGAATTCAATTGGTCATAGCTGACTGGCATTGACATTCTTAATCATTCTATT
>NW_026932263.1:0-5058 GCF_032062105.1 Saccostrea cuccullata | reverse complement strand
TTTCCATAGCAACGCTCTATTTAAAGAATCTAATCTGATTTTTTTCAAAGGGGAAAACTGGGAGACACCAACATCTTCCAAAATTGATCATTAGTTATGAGAAAATGTTTTTTTTAAAAGATAGGATAGTTTTAAACATACAAGTGTTACTTTGAAGTCTCTCTGTGGTATAAAAACCTTTGGGCAACCATTGCCAACCAAAATGAAATATCATATTTTTTTTTGGAATGTTTCAAGGCTCTTTTTTTATCATTTGGTTACATTTCATCCTATAATTGCTTTTTTATTTTTACATGTATGACTTTAAAAAATTCAATGAATATTTTTTTTCTTTTAAATATTTTTTACCATAGTAACGTATGTAATAGCTGATTTACCAAACATGTTTGTCATGCATTTGAGACATCTGACCTTCAACGTTTGGAAACAGTCATTCCCAAATTGTTTGCTTTGCCGCAAATGTTAATTATGGGGCTCTAAACATGTTAAAAAATGCCATTTTCCGAAATTTAAGACATGTTGCCATGGTAACTATAAAACATAGCAACCAATTTTTGCCTGATTTCAGCTTACGGTATCAAAGACTTTTATCATAAAGAGTTTGGAGAAATTCTGAGACTATGCGTGCCACAGCTCCTATATAAAAGTTCAAGTATTACAGAGAAGGGCCCTTTTAATTAATGGTCAGATATGTATGGTTAAAAAAAAAACTGTATATCAATAATAAACATATTAACAACTGAAATATAATTTATAAATTTATAAACACTATAATAAGAGTACATTAGTAAGTGTAATATGGTTCCCATTAAAAACTGAAAATGCCATAATTCAATCAAAAACTTGTTGAAGGGTAATATAATGCAAACTTTTATTTGTTTTCTAAAATTCAGCTCAATCCTGCAAGCATTTACTAAAGAGTGAAATTCCAAAAGGGACAAACTGACAGAAGGACAGAGGGGCGATGGACAAAAAAGGAAAAAATTTTTTACCCTCTATTTCACCAGTAAGGGACTAAATATTTAAATAAAACAAAGTCAACAAGACATATACGAGGGCTGTTCGGAAATTATTGAGACATTTACTTTAACTCTATAAAGAGCAGAGATAAATTCAGGAAAGTTCGAGAAACATTTTAGAAAGAAAGAATAGAACAAATATGCCAAATTTCAAATTAATAGGATAATTAGATACGGTCTGGGAAATTATAAACATGCATGCATATTTCTATGACCTGGAGCAGCATGCTCCGTTCGTACCCGGGAAATATTTTCGCATGTGAAACGATGGGAAGTGTTTACTTTTTTTTTGTTATTATATATAACATTACAAAAATCAAGCGTTTTCTTTTCTTAAATTATTCTTTAATAAATGTGTGATGTTGCTCCACCAGTGTAAAATTTTTATTTGTCATATAGAATACTTTGCATCATGCAGTGCCGATTTACGCAACACGGATCAACGTTATTGATTACGTTAAGTCAAAATTGATGGTCGTCCAGAGCTTCCGATTTTACTCTAGTTGAAATTGGGAAAAAAAATAAACTAATGAAACTCAACCCTTAAACAATTGTTTTGCAGTCTTCTTGTTATTGTTTTATTAGGTTGGTCGTCTGGAAAAGAGTTTTAAATAGAGCTATTTAAAAGATTTTAATTCTTCCCTGCTCCAACTTGACGTCAAATTCCATTTTTTCGTCATTATAAAATTTTTATGCGCGTAATTTTTTAAATGATTCCATATTTCAGATCAGAATTCTAACAAATTTACAAAACATGAAGTCAAAATAAAATTGAAAATTATAAACATCAATTGAATTATTATCGCCTTTATTATGGGTCCACTGGGGTTTGAACGTTGATGTTACATATTTTAAATATTTGATTTCGTGACTGCGCCGGGTACCCCTACCATTGACACATTTATAGACCATTGAAGAAAAGAAATTCAATATTTGTGAAATATTTTTTGCTTTTATGAATTCCTAGTGTTTGTCAAACGTATATGCGAATTTTCACCGAAAGACGTTAATTAGAAAGAAAAATATACACGATGTCTCAATAATTTCCGAACAGCCCTCATACTAATGAATAGAAAATCTACCCTAATATAAATTAAAAGACAGAATACTATATAATCTAAGGATTATATTGTCACCCTGTGTTATTTTAGCCCTTTTCCACTTGTGAACAATTTTGCCCAGTCATTACATGTACGTCATAAGTACATTTACTTATGTAGACATAAGATTCTCATTTCTCTGCTAATTAATGGTCAGATACGTATTGGTTAAGATAAAAAAAAAATCTGTATATCAGTAAGTAAACATATTAACAACTGAAATATAATTATATAAATTTATATGCACTATAACAGTACATTAGTGTTATTTTAGTTCCCATTAAAAATTGAAATGCCATACTCTAATCAAAAACTTGTTGAAGGGGAATATAATGCAAATTACTGTATAAAGGATTATATTTTCACCCTGTATTATTTTTGCCCTTTTGCACTTGTGAACAATTCTGCCCAGTTATAAATTTACACAGATTTTTAAAATTTGTCCAACTATAAAAAATGGGCAAAAATTTCCCTGTATACAGTAATTATCACAAAGACTGATAAAGAGGAAATCTATCCCTCTGCAAAGTACAAGAATAAGTACCACAGACTAATAAAGGGGACATTTATCCTCCTGAAAACTGCAGAACAGAATAGTTACAATGACACACAGACTGATGAAGAGGAAATCAACTCTCCTGTAAACTGCAGAACAGAAAGTTTACAATGACACATAGACTGATGAAGAGAGAATCTACCCTCTTGTAGTAAACTGCAGAACAGAATAGTTACAATATCACACAGACTGATGAAGAGGAAAGAATGACTGCACTTAAGCTATGAGAGTTGGATCCCAATGATTTGCGCAAAATAAAATTCCAAAATTCATTAAATTTATGTTATATGGGTATTAAACAATATCTTAAGAGCAGGTTTTGGTTTATTATATTACATGAAAGTATTAAATAATGCCGAGCGACACTAGCTTTTGAAACAGGGGTCTAACAGTTTTGTCTCATTTCTATTGTTATTCATATGCATACCAGTTTTCAACGACATTGTTTACATCGAGCCGCAACTTGACCATTTTTCTCATTTGCACAGAATGTGTATTTTAACTAAAACTTATACATATCCGAAGGACAATGTTGGTCAAGTTGCGGCTCATATCTAATTTTTTAAAAAATGTACCCAAACTTCGCTCGAGATAGCTACTAAATTAGCAGGTTACGAGTTTAAGCCCATGTGACCCCTTTGATATTATAATCACTTTTCTCACGTGACATTCAAGTGTTCGACACGCTTTCGTTGTGTCAGTCGTTGGAAAATTCTTTTCATATCTACATGTACTTCCATCTTCAAAATATTGAAGATCCTTGCGTACATTTTATTAGCGTTTTAAAGTTTACGTTGATTTCTTTCACTATAGTGTTTTTGTTCGAGGTATTTTAAAGAAAAAAGGTATTATTTTGCTGATTACATGCTGTACATATAGCAGTGACGGATCCAGAAATTTGAAAACGGGAGCCCGACCAGTTTTAGGTCAGGGTAGAAGCCCACAGTCATCATTAAAAAAACTATTTTTTTTATTTTATTTTTACGTTACTAATAAGTCCACAATTATTATTCAATACGATTAAGTTAAAGTGAAAATGTCATTTTTTTTTTTAAAACACTGTAGGTACGAACACTTAATGATTTTAAGATTTAGTTAATTCGCTGCTTGACAGCAAATAATACACGAGCAGTGAAATTTTAAGCATTCCAATTTTATAAGAACGTTAGATAGAGAAAATTATGCAGTGCTTGATAATGTAGAAGCCGAAATTCATCTTTTAAATGCATTGTCCTTTGTACTCTGAATACCGATCAAAACTTTTTATGAAAATTAACTCTGCCAATAATCAAATGGCAAGGTCATATGTGGATTTACTGTGTGTACTTATTTCAGATTATCCTATAGACAGGTTGCAAATTATTTTTCATTTATGCGAAGAGAGCCCATTATGTTCAGAAAATAAAATGTATTTCAGTGTCATTTTCATCTACCAATAATTCTCAAAACAGGCACTACCAACCTAAGCGTACAAAATGCATACATATGTTTATCACAATTGTGATTATTTTTATGAACTTTTTGTTTTTTCTCTTAATATTCTGCTCTTTACTTACTAACTCTACTTACTTACGTTGATACAAATCAATGAAATTATATGCATGGTTATTAATCATTTCTTTTTTGTACAAAATGAACACAAAACCCTCTTCTCGGTCTCTTTTTTTATATATATATAATATAAATCAAATACGGAAAACCATGCGCTTATGATCCATTTCCATGCGATTTAAATGTCTCCGCCCCTTTGCTGCGACCTTAAAATCGAAAGCGGTCCAGTTCAATTTTCCGGAATTTATGGGTTAAACATGTTCTTTTCAATAGCGTTTTATGTAATTATTGAAATATGTATGACGAAAAATTATAGAAATAAATGTCAAAAGCATATGCTTGCACATTAATCATAGATTAATTCAACGATTTATTGTAACGTTAAGCTTCAAATGGGTAGCCGAAAAGGTTCCAAATAACGTCCTTAAGTGCAGTCATTCTTTATCCTCTTGTAAACTGCAGAACAGAATAGTTACAATGACACACAGACTGATGAAGAGAGAATCTACCCTCTTGTAAAGTACAGAACAGAATAGTTACCTAGACATATACAGAAGACCATGAATATGCCAAAATGACCTTGCAGCAGGATAAAGATAATATGCTTAGTTTTCAGAAAGACATAAATTTTGTAAACATACGAATGTGTATTAAACAGCAAGAGCCACTTAGGGCCTTTTTCGGCCCTAAGAATTTCTTAAAAATCAAAACTGCTTAGTTAAGGTTGAAAATGCAGTATTTATCACTTGGACTGTTGGTGACCATGTATCTATTGAACATGACACTAGTTTCCCTTTAGTCTATGCATTTTGATGTCAAAAAATGTGTCATT
>NW_026932262.1:0-5106 GCF_032062105.1 Saccostrea cuccullata | reverse complement strand
CTGTTTTGCCAGCTTCCGTCCCTTTCCTGTACTTTGGTCATTCTGAACTGATTCAAACTACAAGTAAAAGTGCAAGTAAAAGAACACATTTATACATATCTATACATAAATGCACTACTGTACTTAGGTTTTCCTTTCTTGTTGACGATAAAGTTAAACATGTTCCCTATACATTTAGGAAAAAATAAAAATTCATCATTTGAAGCAGACCCTGAAGGGACACCTGTTAAGCGATGCCACACCACTGAAGATCATGCTTCTCCAAGATATTTCCGAAGGGCTCCACCCTAACACCTACAGTGCCATGAACCACGATTTCATCTATTAAAAACTTAATCACCATTACATTTGCAACGAATGTACATTCATTATTCTACCAGATTAGTAGTAAAGTTCCCTAGCAACCGATCACTCTTATTGGCCATCCTGTGAAGCAAAAAGCTTACATCGATGTTCTCATCACCTGGGCCCGGTTGTTCAAAAGATGGTTAAATTTAACACAGTGGTTAAGGATAACGATGTGTTAAACCTTAATCATATGATTAGCTAACACAGTGGTTAAATTCTGTTGTTCAAAAGCAATTTAACGCATTGGTTAGCTAACACTGTGTTAACTGCTTAATCACTTGGTAATCACTTGGTTACCCATAATGCACTTCTACTTCCTTTGTACACAATCATGGCTGACGTCGTCTGCTTGAAAAAGAATAGAAAAGCTAGAAGCACTCAATTTCTCCTTAACTGAGGTAGAAATTATCAAAAATGAAGTAAGACTTCATCCTATTCTAGAGGCAAAACATAGTAACACGGTTACTAATGCTAAGAAGCAAGCCATTTGGCTTGAAATTGTCAGGAAAGTAAATGCTGTAGGGGTGGCAAAGAGGAGTTTGAGCGAAGTAAAAGACAAATGGCGTAACATGTGTCGGGAGGCCAAAATGAAATTTACGGAGAACAAGAGACAGATGTCAAAGACAGGAGGAGGGCCTCCACCCACCCCTCTTTCCCAGACAATACAGGATGTTGTCGACATGTATAAGGATGCCAGTTCCTTTCATGGGATTGAGGGGGGGCATTGAAACCTCAATGCCTGGCTGTTCTGGTAAAATATGACTTTTTTGTCTTCATCAACAATAATCTTTTCTAATATGATCATTATCTCCATATTTCATATGTATAAATAAAAAAAATAATGGGAAAATGATTAAAACTGTGATAGAAGCTAGGCCAAAACACACAATGAAATAATGTCAAACTGTACTTTCATTGAATTTACTTTGTTTAAATAACTATATAATTATTTAACTATTACTTTATCACTTCAAAATAATATACTACTTCATTTAAAATATTGTACTCTAATCGGAACAAAACTGTACAATATCCCATGATATTAGGCCTAAGCCGTCAGACTTGGACTTTGATGATTTTCGTCTGCTTCAAAACATGAAACCATAATCAGTTGCTGTAAAATTCTATATATAAGACCTTCAAAAGGTTGGGTTATCTTTTCTGTCGTTATAAGGCCTATCTTTTATTTTATAAACCCAATTAACGCTGTTAACCATGATTGAATAGTTAACTAATATTGTCCTTTTTTTGTATCTCTCACGAGAGATGACACATTAAGTTTGATTTCCGGATGTGAAGTCCCAGTATAAGCTGCCATTGATCACTCGGCAATCCTCGGCTGACTCCACTACGCTACACACAAAAAGTGCGAGACCACCCGAGGATCACCGACTGGTCAGTTTGATGCGATGATGCGATTTTCTAAATATAGAGATGTAAACAACGAGCGGTCTGCCTTATTATTGATAAAGAAAACAAGCTGCGAAGAAATCATAGAGGGTCCGACACACACAATCGCCTGGATGATGGGGGTTCTTCAAAATATACACTGTATGTTCTTATGTATAGTCTTCTTGGCTATTATACTAAATGATGGCCAGAACTCGATTCTAACTAGGTCAGCGCATGTGTCAAGACCCCTGCAGTCGAGGCGTGGATCCAAGATTTCACAGAAAAACATCAAATTTAAAACATTCACATAAGTATTCGCATTACTAACTAATAGGAATTGATGGTGAAAACTTGTTTGGTAGATTAGTCATTCTATAACGCGGTGTCGTTTTTGTTTTTTAAAAATAATACAAGTCTGATTAATCAAATGTATAATTTCAGAAATTAAAAACACAAGTTATAAGCGGATATCTATTATATAAAAAAAACTACAGACATTGAATGAAAGATCACAAAGAATGATTATGAGTTTTTTCTTGCATGTCTAATTTATTCTTTTTAAGGAGGCTTATAATTAATGAACTTGCAATCATTTTCTTTATGCAGTTTTAATTGCATTAATGGCAAAAAAGTCATCAATTCATCCCTCCTATATTATTGAAAGGAAGCCAAACTTAATTATACTACAGAATTGTTAATATGTTTAGTATGCAGATAAAGTTTACTAAATCACAAGATATATACGCACTGCACGTGAATTTGAATGGTCACTAATGGCACAATACTATATATTCCTAAAATAGCCATAAGTTCGGGGTTCGCAAATCAGGACTTTTTTCATATAATTTGTAAATGCCTGATTCAGCTGATAGCATTTAAATGTTATTACTTACTTATGCTAAAAGCATGTGGGCGTTGGGTAGGGGCCCAAAGCCACACAAAAAATGATTTAATTTTAAAATCTCGTGTATATTTTGGACGAAAAAAACCCAGTGAGCCTGGGCACCCCCGAAATCCGCCAGTGCTGTTAAAAGTTGATTTTGAATATTTAATTTTTTGATGTTTACGGGAAATCTTTTGGAAGGGTTGGAATTATTTAAGTTAGCGCTGTTGTCTGCTGTCGGAGTATAATAATAATAATACGTAATATCGCGATTACTTCGCACTTATCTAATTTACTACCGCTCTTTTGCGGGGGAGTCGAGAAAGATCAAATCTCACGAGATTACAGGGGCACATGGCTTTGTTGACAGTAGTGACAATCGAATGATTTGAAAAACTTTATGCCGAAAGTACAATGTATTGCCAAGAATTTAATTCCAAATAGTAGATTGTCAAATAAGGAATGTTTAGATTATTTTATCAGCTTTAAAATGCGACGATTTTCAATGAAAATTTAATTAGAAGAGCCAGCTTGGTTAAAAATATCTTTAAAAATGTAACATTTTAGGATCAGATCCTCTAAAAAATTAATTAGACTGGTTCGGCGATTGTTATGCAAGGTATTCCACCAGGAGTTTTTGCTTATCTGTCCTTATAAATTCTACAACGATCGATCTTGCATTGTATTCAATAGCACAGTTGTCCCCAGCCAACAGACGTTTACTACCTCCATCGCGAAAGAGTTCCGCTAAGTTAAGTAATCGCGATATCAAGTATTAAGAAGCTGTGAAATACATGTATGTAAGGTCAAAATGAAGGCTAAGATTTTACCCAACTAATTCTTGTGATTTTTTTTTTACTTACAAATTTTACAAATACTGCTTAGTGGGACATTAACATTTTTTTTACATTAAAATAATATTACTCTTATGATTATTCAAGGGAAATGGAAATGCGAAGTAAAATTCAAACAATTATAGCATGGCTTACGGGGCAAAATTGGACCAAAAAACTCTTCAACTTGATAAATTTATAAAGGGATAATGGACACTTTTGTCATTAAGAGTTATCTCTTTTATGGATTAAGTTTACTTTGTGAAAGTGCTAGGAAAAATGAAACGTGTCCCAAACTTTGTAGATTTGATAATTTCCAGATAAAGGAGATTTTTAAACATTATTTTAGTATATTTCATGCAATGTAAAATGCTAAAATAGCAACAGATGAATCATGATATTATTTAGACAATTTTAGAAAATCAGATCTACAAATCTGTGTACCAGCCCTTTTAACTTTGTACTGCTGTAATTGTTCAATGCCAACGCCTCCCTTATCCATACTTTTTGTTCAAGTATAGTCATGTACTAACAAAATGAATTTATTTTTCGAAAAAATTTTAAAAGGTTAAAATATTTCCTTCTCATCCACAACATAGGATTTTGGAGTTTGATCACTACCCTTTTTCCTATTCTAAAATGTTCAGGTAAGCTGCCACTCCCCTTCCTTAGAAGAATAGAAAAAGCTGTAATAGCTGAGAAAAAAGTTACACTCCACTGTTTATTCTGTGACTTTAATGAAGCCAAAGAGATGACATTTCAGGCTTTCTGGAAAGCCAAACTTGTCCGTATTTTCTTTTGATTTTGTTTACCATAACATGACTTTGACCTTTTTGATGGGGCTAACACAAATCGAAAATATCAATCTTAATACTTGCCATGCATGTAGAATTGTGATCGAACATAAAATGTTTTAGTTTAGAAATTACATTATAATGCTCTCAGATTGCCGTTTGTAATCTTCCAAGTATGCCCTTCGAGTCAAAATGAAAATTAAGAGGCGAACTCACCATCAACATGTGCTCTCTTCTAGTGCATCGGGTATTTAAAATTTGATTAGCTTCGCACAAAATATGTTTCTTACATCTTGATTGATTATTTTTATTTTGAATTTGAGAGAAAAGTAGATTTCATATTAGTTGCAGTAATTAATCTTTAATTAAAATGGGAAGAATGAGGATACGGATGTCGAATCCGAAAATAATACACGTGGATTTATCTATTTATATGTCTCTGGTGTGGATCCAAGTTAAAACATAAATCTGAAGAGCCTCAAAAAGTTCAGTTGTAATCCGACTGCAACCCCAATGCTTTTCTAAACATTCTGAAGTTATAGATAGGGTATAAATGAATTTTAAGATAAATAACTGTAATACCCATCTTATCATCTTGACAAAAATTCAGAGTAAGGGGCCGGGGTGGGGGGGGGGGTGCCAATGTTGAAATTTAAAAAAAAAAAGGGGTTTTGAAATTTTTCTAATATTTAAAATTTTGTTTTATATAAATACATGTGGATTTGATTTGAAAAAAAAAAAAAAACTTTAGAAGAAGAAAAAACAAGAGAAATCACTAAATAACTATATCTACAAGATGAAAAGAATAATAAATTTAAAAATATGACTTTGTATAGAATAAAGAAAATTAATTATT